>NC_135503.1:125635565-125893065 GCF_052857255.1 Amblyomma americanum
TTCTACAAAGACACTTTTATTTATCAACGTTTCGACCGCGGTGCGGTCTTCTTCACCGCGGTCGAAACGTTGATAAATAAAAGTGTCTTTGTAGAAGTGCCCACTTCTCTTATATATATATATATATATATATATATATATATATATATATATATATATATATATATATATATATATATATATATATATATATATATATATATATATATATATATATAAAAATTGGTTTTATGGGGAAAGGAATAATAATAATAATAATAATAATAATAATAATAATAATTGGATTTTTGGGGAAAGGAAATGGCGCAGTATCTGTCTCATATATCGTTGGACACCTGAACCGCGCCGTAAGGAAAGGGATAAAGGAGGGAGTGAAAGAAGAAAGGAAGTAATAGGCACCGTAGTGGAGGGCTCCGGAATAATTTAGACCACCTGGGGATCTTTAACGTGCACTGACATCGCACAGCACACGGGCGCCTTAGTGTTTTGCCTCCATAAAAATGCAGCCGCCGCGGTCGGGTTCGAACCCGGGAGCTCCGGATCAGTAGCCGAGCGCTCTAACCACTGAGCCACCGCGGCGGGTATATGCGCTTCGCCTCAGTGGATTCTAGTCGTTATGGAGAGCGCGAAAGAGAGGAAAGAACGAAAGAACGAAGCGAGGAAGGGGCATTCTTGTTGACAGCGCATAAAAACACGGACAGAAGACAGAAAACATGGAAGACGACGTCACTGGCGCTGAACTTCAACTTTATTTAAGAACCACCGAAACACTGCATATGTATACCCAAAACACAGGCGCCAACAAGCGATTAAAATTTTATGCACTTGTGGCAACAGAAATGATATGACAAGTAGTAGTAAAAGGACAAAGGCTAAAAACCAAGCAGTTGAAGCGGGCAGGAAAAAACCAGAGCAAGATGAGACAAAAATTAACTTTTACCAAGTGATTTGAAAAAGAAAATCCTCTGACACGTTACTTAGTGGTGCGATTTGACTAAAGGAAACTTCAAGAAGGGGTCCGATAACACTGAACCAAAACACACGCATAAACAAAGATCAAACGTGGCGAAAAATAAGAAAGGCGTAGTTGCAAGAAAAAAGCACGCAATGAAAACAATGGTGATCGGGTTCTCAACCGAATATTTAACACAGGGGAAGCCAGCAATTAACGCAGCTAAACACAAAAGATGAAGTGCGCTGGATAGGCAAAAGAATAAAAACGGGAATGAGCAAGAAAGGCGATGATAACAAGAAACGCGGCTAAAGGTATAAGATGAGGTGCACTGAAACCGACAGAGAAAGATAAAATATCAACAAACGAAATTCAGCAACAAGTAAGAAGTCTAAAACAGGCAAAAGATAATAATAAAAGCGATAAAAGGGAGATTGGCGAAAAAAGCAGAGAATGTAACTCCTTTGTAAAACCAAGATCAAGTCAAACAGGTCCAGAAAGCAAGGCTAACTCTTTTTCCGACATTGAAACCGAGGGTGCGCTTACACATTCACCCTCGTGGCTGAAAATCTCGGTGGCTTGCACTATTTCACGTGTCAGCTTGTTCCGGTGCTTTTTTAACACAGTGGCCTTTTTGGAACATCGGATGGCATGGCTTTTTTGGGTCGCAGTTTCGGCAGTGGAATGGGGGATTCCTGACTGATGTACTTGATAAGTCATTCTTGGGCTCCCTTAGCCTTTCACTGATGCATCGGCCTGTTTGGCCGATGTATGCCTTCGGACAAGACAAAGGAATTGAGTAGACGACGCCTTCCGCGCATGCCGTTGAGGGATTTCTGTGCCGAGTGGTGCATCCTCTGTTCCTTTTTTCTTTTTCATTTACAATCCGACAGAGCTGCGGTAGGCGCTGGGGGGCGGAGAAGACAACGTCTACTCCAGCTTCCCTTCCAATTTTCTTAAGGTTGTGTGAAATGTGGTGCATGTAAGGGATAAGAGCAACCTTTTTTTTTTGATAGCGTTGTTTATTGCCTCTGGGCATAAGGGGGGTTAGGAAGAAAAGAGAAAAGAAAGTAAAGAGTGGGTGGGCGTTAAATAAAGCAGGAAAGATGTGCCGATCTAATTAAGGCGAGGAGGGAGCGGTGATGTGGCCCCTGCGTCCAATCAATATATAAGGACGGGTTGTCTGGGTGGAGACCCGCTGCTGCCAGGTGGCGAATTCTAGTTGGCTTCAGTGCCGGGCAATCCCACAAGTGGTGAATGTCAGCCTCAGTGTCTTGTGAGTTGCAGACTGGACATCCTAGGCGCGGATATAAGTGGCGAAATTGAGGCCACGTCCGAGTTACGGCAGGAGTGAGGGCAACTCCGACCCGGATCCTCCGGAGCACAACCTCCTCTGCACGGGTAAGACCGCGGGGGAGGCTTATCGCACACGGAGGGACGAGAGCACGTGTGCGGCGCCGGAGGTGTTCCTTTCTTGTGAGAAGGAGGGTAGCGTCATCCATACTGAGGAATTTAGGCATTGACGTGGGTAGGGTTGGCAGGCGGGTTGCAGAATCTGCAGATATTTGTGAATTGAGTAAGTCACGTGGGGCCCACTCAATTCGAATGGCTTGCGGGATGCGAGCCGCCAGGCAATGTATATTCTGGCACATTTCTGGGCTGCGGCTAACGCGTCGTAGCAGACGAATTGCTTGAAGGGCGTCAGTACGGATGATAATGTGGGCTGTAGGTAGCAAGGTAACTGCTACTACAGAGTGAAGCGCATCCTGTATAGCAAGCAGCTCAGCACAGAAGGAAGTAGGGGGTTCCGCGAATCAAAACCTGGCCGTCTTGTTAAGTGCAGGCTGGCAGGGACAGTAAAGTGCAGTCGTCGTTACACAGTCCTGGATACTGGCATCAACATATATAATAATTGAGCCGCGGGGTAGGTGACTATCTTGTTCCGCGATTCGCTCGCGAAGGGACGATGCCGCATAAGGTGAGGTTGGCGACGTATATCGGTAGGATTGTTGTCGCTCAGCTGCACGAAGTACTATGGAAGAAGAACTGACGGTGGCGGCGACAGTATGGTGTGTGATGAAGCAAAGGTCCGGAGTGCTCGCGGTGAATGTAAAAGGGTGGCCTTAAAGGAACTATGCAATAACTTAATTGAGATTACGTAAAGCAGACGAGAGATAGGCATTCGATCACTCGTCATCCCAGTGCAAGAATATTTGAGCTAGCATCAACGACAGCGAAGATATAGACGATTAAATATTACGCTCCTCTCCCCCCCTCAACTCGTACACGAGGAGCACCAGAAAAAAATAAAGAAAACAGCTATTACGTCATTTTACGTCTTAGTCATTTTACGTTAGATCAGCCGGTGGTGCTTCCTCCCGTATTAATCTTGGCTGGTTAACAAGTGTCCGTCGGCAGTATCCCGGTCGTCCGATTTAAGTCGGAGGCGACTTTAACGCCCCTCACCAGGATTGGGGTACCCCACTTCAAGCCCTCGTGGCAGGCGTGTACTGAACGCCTTCACGGATGCCCAATTTGTGCTGCTCAACCATCCTGGGACAGCAACACGGCCAGTGCGTCAAATTCGCAGTGCTTCCTACGCTCCAGACTTGACGTGGTGGTCGGGACCGGGTAATGCCTCCTGGGACATGGAGCCAGACTGCTGGGGAAGTGATCATCACCCTATCATCATCGGTCTTCACACCTCACATTTCCGACCTTTACGCTACAAATGTTCTGTGATCAACTGGGACAGTTTCCGCTCCTGTATGGACAATCTCTCCTCAGATTCTTCGCCAATCCTTGTTGAGCGCATACAAACAGCGCTCAACAGTGCTACAACTACCACCTGGACTGATGTTGGTCGACCGGCACCAGATCTCGGCCTTGTTAACTTGTGGGCGGCACGCCGTCAAGCCGAGCTGGCTGCTACGAGAGACCCTATTTCGTCGCAGGCACGTATGCGATTGCACTATCTTACAGCTAAGGCACACAAATATGAACGCGATCTCTCTCGGCGGCAGTGGCATGCGTGGTGCGAACAATTTCTGCAAAATCCTCGAATGCCTCTCTCTGGCGAACATTCCGTACAATGGAACGCGGTCGCCGTTGGACTGACGCAGCGGCAACCGCATGCTTCGCAGCTAACTTGCCGCCTGATGATTTCGTCAAAGAAGCAGCGCGAAAGTTCTTTCCGAAATACGATGCTGTGCCTTCTTCATCCGCTAGTTTAAATATGGCAGGCATCCCAGCGCATGTATATCAAATGCCGTCTGATGTCGACGTAGATGGAATTGCGTGTTCATTCTCTATGCCTGAGTTGCTGGCTGCAATAGATGAAGCGAAACGGAAAACAGCTCCCGGCCCGGACAATATTCAGTACGAGGTGTACAAGAACCTGAATAGCGCTGTACTCCCTCAACTACTCGACACCATAAACAAAGTATGGTTGGATGGCGTAGTGCCCCAGAGCTGGAAATCCGCTGTCGTGATTTCTATCCCGAAACCAGGAAAGCCTCCGACGGACCTCGCCAACTTGCGATCTATCTCCTTAACTCTTACGCTGTGCAAGCTGGCGGAGAAAATGCTAGCCACACGACGTTCATGGTGGCTAGAGCACCACGGTTTTTATCACCCAGCACAAATCGGCTTTCGTCCATATATTGGTACAGAGGACGGGTTGGCTGTCTTAGCATCTGCAGTTTTGTCATCTACCCGCAGCCGCAATGTGCGTACTGTTTTAGCAATGGACGTTGAAGAGGCATATGATAACATCAGTCATGCATCCATTCTGAACTCCATTGGCATGCTTCATCTCCCTCTGAGAGTGCGTAGTCTTGTCCAATCATTTTTGGAAGGCAGAAAATTTGCAATTCGCATCAGCGGCGAAGGGGTCGGATCATTTGTTCCTCTCTGCGGCGTGCCCCAGGGATCAGTATTGTCGCCGACGTTATTTAATATTGCTTTCATCCCGCTGGCTTGGCGCTTACATGACATCCGTCATATAAAATTTCTTCAGTACGCTGACGACGTCACGGTGTGGAGTACTCACCAAGATTTCCGTACTCAGGAGGCTGCCCTTCAATCTGCCTTGGATGTTACCTGTAATTACGCATCATCCATCGGACTTCAGCTATCCGTGCATAAAACAACATACACGTCAGTCGCCAACCGCTGGGGACGCCGTAAACTTGCTGCAAGTCCAATCCGTCCTTTGTCTATCAGGAACCCCACTACAGGAAAGTCCGAGTGTAAAAATCCTTGGATTAATGATTCACCAATCAGGATCAGCAACTGCATGGCTTTCTCAGGCAAAAAGGCAAGCTATTCAGACTTTGGGTTTGATTAGAAGAACTGCCCCTAAAACTGGTGGAGCAGGCTCGTTCGTTGCACGGCAATTAGTGAGGGCAGTTCTGCAGCCACGTATTGTTTATCAAGCCCAGTTTCAACATCTTACAAGAGCTCAATGGGATCGCCTTAAAGCCGTGAACCGAGAGGCTATGAGGACCATTACGTGCCTTCCACGCATCACACCGGTCATAGCTTTACAAGAGCATGCCCAGCTCAATACCATTGATTAGCTGGTGCAGCAGCGCCGTGAAGCGCACAGCCTTAAGGCCAGTCTATTGCACTCCACGCATGCACTGAGGACTTATGCAACGTCACACTCCATTCTTCAGCCGCCAACGCCAGTTCTTCCCCCATGGAAGTTTGTACAGGTCAGCGACAACAAGCCAACAGATAATCGCCGGCCAACATCTGCTCATTCGGCATCATTGCTTCGCCAGAAATTTGAAGAACAAGATGCTTGCCTGCCTGAAGGATCCATTGTTGTCTACGTAGACGCAAGCATACAAGACTGCAAAGCAACAACAGCTATCTACTGCCCGTGCAGACCTGCCCTGCATCAAACCTCTTGGTTTCTGCTTACGGAACCCCCTTCGTCCTTTTGTGCTGAGCTCGTTGCAGTTCAAAGAAGCACTCTGCTCTGTGGTCGACTTAACTATGCTTTCTGCGGCCCGCGTTGTCATCCGCACTGACGCCCTTCAAGTTTTCCTGTTGCTACGACGTGTTAGCCGCTGTCCCACGATATGTCAGAACATCCACCGCTCGCGGCACGCATCCGCAACCAGTACGTATTGAGTGGGTCCCCGGGGATCTGCTGACCTATCAAAGGCAGGCAGATTTAGCGACCCGCCTTGCGAATACAAACTCATCACCGCCTCGGCTCCTTCATTTGGACAATTTTACCCTCCTTTCATCAAGAAAGGAACTCCTCTGGCGCCGCACACGTGCTCTCATCCCTCCGTGTGCGGTAACCCTCCCCCGCTGTCTTACCCGTGCAGAGGAGGTTGCGCTTAGGAGGATCCGGGTCGGGGTTGGCCTCACACCAGCCATCACTCGGAAGTGGCCTCAGTACCGAGAATTGTTTGCTCGGCCAGTGGCTCCGGTATGTAAACACGAGGACATTGAGGCCGACCTTCATCACTTACTGTGGGCCTTCCCAGCTCTCAAGCCTACAAGGATCCGGCACCTGATGGTAGCAGGTCTTTCACCAAGCAACCCTCCTTCATACATTGCCTGGACGCAGGGACCGTACCATCGTTCTCTACTGGACTTCATCAAATCAGCTAACCTTTTTCCATTCATTTAATCTCTACTGCATCATTCATCACACCTTCACCAATCATTGATGCCCTGGGGCAATAAATTTCGCTTTCAAAAAAAAAAAAACAGCTCTGAGACTGGGCCCCGCCTATGAATACGTCATCCGCTGACGTTTATTTTGTAACTTCCGGTTGTCGCTCCTAGCCCCCCAGCAGCAGCGTCGGCGGCGTGGCGGCATCTCTCCGGTCTCTTCGCCTTCCTGAATTGCGGCGCGCGTCGCGTTTCTTTGCTTGTCATCTGTGGTAATTAGCAGTAATAAACCGGACCTCGAGGTACGACTGCTCGCTTTCACGGCCGCGATGGCATCTAGCACTATGCGTGCGCACGAAGAGCCGTGCGAGTGGCTCCGGAACTCACAAACAGAAGGAGGCGGCAGAGGAAAATTTAAACCATATGAAGGCAACGCCCTGGCCCGAGCTTGCCCGAGAGGTCGCGCGGCGGCACGAGCAGACGATTTTCACGGCTACCGGAAGTGTGTCCGTGACGTCGTGGCTGCCGTGGCTCCAGCGAATGAGAGCGTGTGGTGGCGCCTGGCGACGTCATTGGCAGTGTGACGTCTTTCTTCCACGATTTTAGTTCCAAAATCGGTCACTACGAGCACATCAATCGGCCCGCGAATTTTAAAAAAAAGCACGGTTTTTAAAAGTTCATATTAAATTGCCGGCTCAGTTCTGAAGACTCATACTTGGTGTGAATGCTTCTTAGCATCATTTCTAAGCATTGGAAAACACTTACAAGTGACTTTTTATTCGGTGCATAGTCCCTTTAAGGCTACGAGCATCACGGCGCTGCTGCACAAGCTCGTCAAGGGTATTCAACTGAGCATTTTCTTGAAGTGCCACGATCGGCGTGATCCGTGGAAGGCAAGTGATAGCTCTCATTGCCTCTCGATTGACGGCTTCCAGACGATCCCACTGATATCTGGTTAAGTGTTGCAACTGTGCTTGGTAAATGAGGCGCGGTTGCAAAACCGCTTTCACCAAATGTCGTGCGACATGGGAGCGAGCGCCGCCGGTTTTGGCGCAATACGTCTGATTAGGCCAAAAGTCTGCAACGCCTGCTTTTTAGCCTGAGAAAGCCAGCCAGTACCCGTTCCGGACTGATGTATCGACAAACCCAGAATTTTCAATGTCGAAGATTCTTGAAGTGGGGTTCCAGATAGTTGGAGCCGGATTGGCGTGGCAACGAGTTTACGGCGTCCCCAGCGGTTGGCCACTGACGTGAACGTAGTTTTGCTCACTGAAAACTGTAGGCTGTAGCGTAATTGGCGGTAATATCTAAGGCTGACTGTAGGGCCGCCGCTTGAGTTAGCAGGTCATGGTGAGTGCTCCATACGTGATATCATCAATGTACAGTAAGAACTTAGCGTAAGGGACATCATGTAAGTGCCATGCAAGAGGAATGAAGGCAATATTGAACAGTGTTGGTTACAGCACCGAGCCTTGGGGTACACCGCGAACAGATTGAAATGATCCTATGAAGTCACCACTGAGGCGTATGGCAAATCGTCTGCCTTCAAGGAAGGATTTTATAAAATTGCTTACTCGAAGAGGGAAATGCAGCATGTCAATAGAATGCAAAATGGCAGCATGACTTATATTATCGTAAGCCTTTTCGATATCCATGGCGAGGACGGTACGTACACTGTGGCTGCTAGTTGATGACAGAACTTGCGACGCCAAGACAGCCAAACCATTTTCACTGCCGATGAATGGACGGGAGCCAATTTGGGCGGGGGTGGTAGAAACCGCTGTGCTCCAGCCACCACGACAGTCGTGTGGCTAACATTTTCTCTGTCATCTTGCACAGTGTAGATGTTAGAAAAATAGGCCTGAAGTTGCCAAGATTCGTCGGTGGCTTCCCTGCTTTTGGAATTAAGATCACAGTGGCCAATTACCAGGTGTCAGGCACAGAGCCGTTTAGCCATACTGTGTTAACGGTGTCAAGAAGTCGAGGGAGGACAGCACAACTCATGTTCTTGTACACCTCATATGGAATGGCATCCGGGACCGGGCGATGTCTTTCGTTTAGCCTCTTATATTGCTGCAAGCAACTCAGGCATGGTAAAAGGAGACGCAACACTCTCGATATCTGGTGCTGATGGCAGTTTATCTGCGTGAGCTGGAATACCTGCCAAGTTAGACTGGGTAGCTGGTGGGGGGGGGGGGGGGGGTGGCAACACATCATATTTTGGAAAGAATTTCCGTGCCGCTTAGCTCTGTTGCAGAAAAAGTGCTGAAAAGTATCAAAGCGAAAAAAAGCCCGCCACCGGCCGAAGCGCGCAAGCAATATAAATAGGTTGCTGTGATCCTTTACATGCACCACATTTCACACAACCTTAAGAAAATTGGAAGGGAAGCTGAGTAGACGTTGTCTTCTCCGCCCCCCAGCGCCTACCGCAGCTCTGGTCGATTGTAAATGAAAAAGAAAAAAGGAACAGAGGATGCACCACTCGGCACAGAAATCCCTCAACGGCATGCGCGGAAGGCGTCGTCTACTCAATTCCTTTGTCTTGTCCGAAGGCATACATCGGCCAAACAGGCCGATGCATCAGTGAAAAGCTAAGGGAGCCCAAGAATGACTTATCAAGTACATCAGTCAGGAATCCCCCATTCCACTGCCGAAACTGCGACCCAAAAAAGCCATGCCATCCGATGTTCCAAAAAGGCCACTGTGTTAAAAAAGCACCGGAACAAAGCTGACACGTGAAATAGTGCAAGCCACCGAGATTTTCAGCCACGAGGGTGAATGTGTAAGCGCACCCTCGGTTTCAATGTCGGAAAAAGAGTTAGCCTTGCTTTCTGGACCTGTTTGACTTGATCTTGGTTTTACAAAGGAGCTACATTCTCTGCTTTTTTCGCCAATCTCCCTTTTATCGCTTTTATTATTATCTTTTGCCTGTTTTAGACTTCTACTTGTTGCTGAATTTCGTTTGTTGATATTTTATCTTTCTCTGTCGGTTTCAGTGCACCTCATCTTATACCTTTAGCCGCGTTTCTTGTTATCATCGCCTTTCTTGCTCATTCCCGTTTTTATCTTTTTGCCTATCCAGCGCACTTAATCTTTTGTGTTTAGCTGCGTTAATTGCTGGCTTCCCCTGTGTTAAATTTTCGGTTGCGTACCCGATCACCATTGTGTTTTCATTGCGTGCTTTTTTCTTGCAACTACGCCTTTCTAATTTTTGCGCCACGTTTGATCTTTGTTTATATGTATGTTTTGGTTCAATGTTATCGGACCCCTTCTTGAAAATTCATTTAGTCAAACCGCACCACTATTTCACGTGTCGGAGGTTTTTTTTTTCTTTTTAAAATGACATCGTAAGAGTTATTTTTTGTCTCATCCTGCCCTGGTTTTTTTTCCTGCCCTATTCAGTTGTTTGGTTTTTAGCCTTTGTCATTTTACCACTACTTGTCATATCATTTCTGTTGCCACGAGTGCATAAAATTTTCGCCGCTTGTTGGCGCCTGTGCTTCGGGTATATATGCAATGTTTCGGTGGTTCTTGAATAAAGTTGAAGTTCAGCGCCTGTTACGTCGTCTTCCATGTTTTGTCTTTTGTCCGTGTTTTTAAGCGCTGTCAACAAGAATGTCTCTTCCTCGCTTCGTTCTTTCGTCGTTGCCTCTCTTACGCGCTCTCCATAACGACTAGAATCTACTAAGCGTTGTCAACAAGAATGGATAAGCACCAACTAGACCGACAACTTGTCCTATTGGAGGAAGAGACAACACGCTCAAGAGACGGCAGAAGAACGCGCCACACAAGTCGAGAAGCGTCGTGCCACGTCCGGAGTGACTCTTCATCTGCGGAAGAGACCAGACAGAGTTCTCGAGAGCGTCGTAATGGAGACGCTGCGTATAGCCGAGGTGCCGAGGAAACGAAGCTTTCGCAATTCAACTAGGGCTAACCAGAGCTAAACCACAGCTAATTTTTCTCAACTGCGCGGGCAGCCGCTGTGCCGGATGTTTTCACTGCTCTCGGTGTAATGCGACTCTGATTATTACCTTATGCCGTGAATACGTTCACGCTCTGTGAAGAATAAGCAACCGATGAACAAAGAACAGCTGAATTTAATGCTAACGTAAAAGAGAGCCTACAAAAAGGTTCGATGCGTACAAGGGTCGTTTTGCGACTGACGCTTTCGTGGTGTCTCGTCACTCCCATGATCTCAGCCTCCAGACACGCCTTTCCGCACTCTCCAGCGTCCTAGACAAGGAGAACTGCATGTGCGTTGGCAGAAGAGCGCAGTCGTTAGCACGGTCAGCTGCGGAAAGGAAGGATGGTGGTTCGAATCTCATCGGGCACAAAGATTTCTTTTCTTATCGAGTTGAAGAGCGTAACGGACAGACGGACGGACGCGATCATGAGCCATTAAATGCTTTCGCCTTAATATTTTGGAAGCTGCGCTCGTCGACGAGTCACCCCAGGCGCTGCATGTAAACGCCGGACGGACGGACGGGAGAGTGTGCCATTTAGGGCTTTCGTCCTAATAATTGGCTAGAATAAGACATATCAATTCAGCGACTGCGATGAAGCAAGCGAGCAGGGGGCGAAAACTGGAACCGGAAGTAACTGTAACAGACGATTTTCCTAGGATCCTTTGCGTTCACTTCGGACACGCAACTCGCTCATTGGCTCATCGTTCTCAGGTGCAACACTATTTGGACGGGTCTCGTCCAAATGGGGAGCAAAGCAGCCGGCGAGTGCTGCAAATAAAACGAGAATCCAAAGCGCCTCTTGCTTAGTAGCATGCCGTCCAGTGGGCACTGCGTGGAGAAGTCGCGCGCAACAACTTTCGCCAAGCTCAGCAAATCTGGACAAACGCTTCTGGTTTGTGCTGCTGCCATCGCGTGCTGCATGACGCTGGGCATCAAAATGACCGAGACTTTTGAACGTTTCGTACATCCCGCTGATTTCCCATTACCATCAGAACTTTGCGGAGCAAGCGCAGCTGGGGAGCATTTTATAATCCAGATTCTGCAGCGCGAAGGAAGAGTAAGCCATCGATATGAACATCTTCGCGCACCATTTTAATTATGAATGAACATATTCCCGTTAATTTACCCGTTGATCGCTAGTGACAATAGATGGCGGCAGTTCATGATGGGTAGGAAAGCTCGGCATGAGCGCGAACCAACGAAGCACCAGTTCTCAGCCCTCGTTCGCTCTCTGTCCGAACGATGAGGCGTCCAGCTCTTGAGAAGACGGTCAAGAAGGATGGCAAGCTCTCGACTTTATGGCAAGCAGTATGGGGGAGCCATTTGTTGGCAGACGTTAAATTGGCCCTTATACATAAATAAAAGCAAAACCAGTGCAGCAGTATATCTATAGCACCTTTCTTCATGGTAGGCGGGGATCGACAGTTACAGTACCGAACAGCACTTCTCTGTTTGCTTTACATTTCGGTCTATCGGTTGGCGCAGTTGTCTTTCGACAGAAAAAAAATAAATGACCCGGTTAAAAGTGCCCTTTGTCGTGCGGAACAATTCTCATGGGCACTGCATGCCGATACCGAAGGCTGCGATTCTAAACCATAAAACATACATGAAGAGCTCGGAATTTCTACGGCTTGCTGTACGAAGGGCGGCTGGTTCTTTAGTTGATGTGACACTAGCGACACAGCATGCGTGATTAGATCAGAACGTGGTAGATTGGACCATCGGCCACTGTAAATGAATTTCAAAATTTGTCTTAATACAACAATACCGCCTTTCAGCGCCGGACGACAGGCGCCCTAAAGCCGAACAAGAGCCCCTGCTCGCGCATGCGCATCACGGGCGCTACCTTGTCTGCGTCGGCGTTCGTGCGCACATTGGCGAGCGCGGACATGTTGGTCCAGGCGCAGAGCTCCTCCACAGCCGCTGGCGACACTTGCAGGCTAGCGTCAGGGTCGCGGCCACCCAGTTGCGCCAGCAGGCACTCGCGTAGGATCATGTGCATACCCTGCGCCAGTGGGAAAAATGAATGTGGATTAGCTCAGCTAATCCAGGATATACAAAGCGAAAGCTGTCGTAGTTGATTGTGTTCACTGGCGTTGGCTTTGACAACATTCTAGACGGCGCATAACTGGCTCCCTAGGTCACTGGAGGCCTCAATCGCGCTTTGAGGCACGTGGCGGTGGTGAGAGAGAGAGACAGAGAGAGAAGAGATGTGGGCTGCATGCATTATCGCTGACAACGTTGTCACAGACACGCGCACTGCAGCAATAGGCCGCAGCGTTCATTGGGTGACCAACCTCTCGCGATCAAACCATTCACTGCCACCTGCTAGATGGGCGCGCTGCCTAACCAGTGTTCAGAAACGCAATCAACAAGTTTTTGCAGCTTGACACAACGCCATGTACATAAAAGCGATATTTAGGTGTCCACTGACCAGGGGAGCCAGTTGTGCGCCTTTTCCTTTCGTGAAAATCAAACGGCCGGTACAACGTAGTCAATGTCAATGAACCCAAATGAACGCCGAAGGCTCAGCTATTTTGTTTGGTTTTTGAGGAATGGAAATGGCACAGCACCCCTCGCATCTTATTAGACCCCCGAACCGCGCCGCAAGGGAAGGGACAAAGGGGGAGAGAAAGAAGAAAGGAAGAAAGAGGAAACTGAAAATTAGTTTTGGAGGAAAGGAAATGGCGCAGTACCCGTCTCACATCTCGGTGGATACATGAACCGCGCCTTAAGGGAATGTATAAAGGAAGGAATAATAATAATTGGTTTTTAGGGAAAGGAAATGGCGCAGTATCTGTGTCATATATCGTTGGACACCTGAACCGCGCCGTAAGGGAAGGGATAAAGGAGGGAGTGAAAGAAGAAGGGAAGATAGCGGTGCCGTAGTGGAGGGCTCCGGAATAATTTCGACCACCTGGGGATCTTTAACGTGCACTGACATCGCACAGCACACGGGCGCCTTAGCGTTTTTCCTCCATAAAAACGCAGCCGCCGCGGTAGGGTTCGAACCCGGGAATTCCGGATCAGTAGTCGAGCGCCCTAATCACTGAGCCACCGCGGCGGGTACACAAAGGAAGGAATGCGAGAAGATATGCTCGGCGGTGCTAGAGCTAACTTTTTATTAGAGAGAAAGCTTTACTGGCCGCGAACTTGCGATTTCGCCGTTGCGGTGCTCCGAGGAGGCACATGACGTCCCAACGCGCGCCTCGCCGCGGAGCCGAACCGCTCTGGCTGGGCCGGCGGCGGCTGGCGCACTCGGTGGTCAAGCGCAGTTGGAGTATGGAGGGTCTCGCTTTGGCCGACTTGACGTCGCCGTGCAGCGCGCGCGCGCGTTACGCCGGATTATAAACGCGCCTTAAGAGAGCCTGCGCTTAACCGCTAACCAACGTATTCGGTGGCGGCATCTATGGGAGCCACTGAAACCCCCCGCCCACTAACTGAATAAAAAAATAATCCTGTGGCGAGGCTCGGAACCGAACCAGGGCTTTCGCCGTTTGAGGCGGAGACGCTACCACTCCGCCACGACGGCTCAAGGTTAAAGCATCAATAAAGGCGCATCTAGTGAATGCATTTTTCTGATGCAGAAGTCTCCGCGCTTTCGCTAAGTATATCCTGGTCTAACAGAGCTAGACTATCAGCAATTTTTCAGTGAGTGTTTGCAGGCCAAAAATGGCCCTTTACGTAGGTGGAGCCCTTAGTCCGGGAACCCGACTGGACGAGGCCGCTACTCGCGCCCGTTGGACTAGAGCCCTTTGAGACTCCAGCCCCGAGCAGTTGAGCAGGGCTGCCTCCCATGGCTCTCGGGAAAGGGAAAGGTTTGAGGGATGGAAAGGATAATTCTGACAGGCCCAAACCATGTGCAAGTTATCGGACAATAGCGCACAGTGAGGGAGGGCAGCGCCCATCAAATTTTGGGTCAAAATGTTATGCTATTGCGGGACAGCACTAAGTGTTGGTCTGCTGGCGCCTGAAAGTTCGCTCATCAGCTTTACTAAGGCTCTTAGCAGGGACCGAGAAAAGCCGATGCTGTTTGCAATAGAATTCCAGAATTTACCTGAACCGCTGAAGCGGTTGCGTAATATCTGAGCCGGAGGAGTCTTGATGAGGTGCCCGATGGGTATGCGCTCGGGCGGCCGCGTCCGCACCCTCGTTACCTCTAAGGCCTTGATGGCCCGGACTCCAAACGCACTCAGCGGCAGCGTTGTGAAGGCTACCGCGCAGCGGCGGTCCAATGGAGGTCAAACTGCAGCCCACGTCGATATCGATGCCTCAAGGCCAATAAATCTTTCGCTTTAAAAAGACTGAACCCAGTGGTCATCAGAGGTTCCTTGTTTGCTGCTCGAGCTTCAGCCCATGTTGGTGTTTCACTCCGCATACGAATTTATAATCATTTCTTTCTGTCCCTGTAGGCATGTTCCGAGCTCATAGTGGTTACCGCGAAGCCGCGACGTATTTTGTGCTCCTTAATTTCTCACCGAGTTCCTCCAGGTCTCACGTAAACAAAAGTGAAGAGAGTGCGTGCAAACGCCTTCGTAACGAGTCGAATTCTCTATTCGACTCCTTCTCTCCACCTACGGAAACAAGGGGAGGATGCCCTTGAAGTCATCCTTCGCAAAATTGTAAAACGTGCCCTTCCGTAAATTGGCATATGAAACCTTCATCCGTAGTAAACTTCAATATGCATCTTCTATATGGAACCCTCATCAGGCGTACTTAATTAACACCCTAGAAGCTATTCAGAACCGCGCAGCACGTTACATAACCTCAAATTATGACAGATACTACAGCATCACCAGGATTAAATCAACACTCAATCTGCTACCACTTGAGAACCGTCGAAAAATCTCACGACTTTGCGTTCTTCATAAATTGTATTACAACTTTCCTTACCTCCGTGACTCATTACTCCTACCTCCCATCCGAACATCGCGTCGCCTCTTCAATTCCCTGAGTGTTCAGCGTTTACATGGTTCTACAATAGCCTTCAATAAATCATTTCTACCTACAGCAATAGAAAATTGGAACCAGTTACCAGACCACATCGTAAACAAGCGTGACGCTAGTGAATTTAGAGACGCACTAATCGAACATTACATCAAATGAAAAAAACAACCTCATGCTTTGATTTTTACCATTTATTTTTTCTTGTTACTATTTCCTATTTAGCCTATCCGCCACCATGTATTGATTAGAACTGCATTTTAACATTTCACAGTGTATTCCAGATCCTTTTTGCATTGTGTTGTATTTTACTGTATTAACATTGTTATTCTCTTTACTTTGTATTTCAACTGTTCCCCCCCCCCCCCCCCTTATGTAATGCCCGAAAAGGGCCTTTAAGGGTACAATAAATGAATGAATGAAGGAGTTCATCTCCCCATTTCTGCTTCAAACAGCCGGCTTATGGACGTTGGGGCGGTGGATACTTTCCGGGAGCTCCGGGAGGAGCGCCTTACAAACCAGTAGACGCGCTTGTCGCAAAGGGAGTCGGGTCGCTGCCTTCTTGCTCGAGTTCATCTCCAACACACCACTCCCACGGAAGACAGGTTTCACATCCCATAAGTGTGGAGACGCGCCCTCCATGGGGACCTCTTGCAGCCAACATGTCACACGAAGACAATAATGGTCGGCGCCTTGCACGAGCGTAAGCCCTAGCCAGACATTATGGCAACAGAACAGCTGTATACTACGTGGATGCCTCCGGTCCTCGCCACGGGGGATGGTACACGGTCGCGGTGGTTCACAACAGCAACACAGCTAACGGCCTCACCTTCAGAGCCCGTAGTGCAACACAAGCAGAAGAGGTCGCGATTGCTCTCACGGCCTCACATTCCGATTCAAAATACATAGTCACCGACTCGCGAGGGGCCTGTTGGAACATCGAACATGGCTGCCCTCCCTTCCTAGCCAATGCAACCTACCTAAATTGCATACGGGATACGGACCTTGCACACCGTTACCTTATATGGACCCCTGCTCATCAGGGCTTGGCAGGAAACGAACCAGCAGACGCAGCCGCCCGCACGCTCTCTTACCGGGCTGTTTTGTCCTCACCACCCGATCAAGAACCTCATTTTAATCTGGTCTATACCTTCAAAGATGTTACAACCTACTATTAAGATAGTCACCGCCTTTACCCTCGCCCATGTAAACGCCCAAGGAGGCTGATGAGCGGCTCCTTCTCCGCCTTCTCACCAATACATTGCTGTGCCCGGCAGCACTAAAATATTTTGACCCCTCCTTTAATGGCAGCTGCCCGCACTGTAGAGCGGTGTCTTCTGACACCTATCACATGGTGTAGGCCTGTCCCTCCAACCAGGATATTCCCCCCATCCACAACCCTGGAGGACTGGGAGGCGACCCAGCTCGGCTGCCACGACTTACAGGCCCAACAATTAAGCCTTAGTCGGGTGCGCCTAGTTTGCGGCCAACGCCACTGGAGTCCCAAACCGGAGACCTCCGCTTAGTGCTTGTAAGGATCAGTCCCTTACGGGCTGATCCAAACATACACCCTGTCCCTTCCTAATAAATGTTTCACCACCACCTCCAGAAAATTTGACAAAACATCCGATTTTCATTTCGATGTATTCGTCTCCAGGTGTTGATGCGGGAGTAAAGTGGAAGCCGTGCTTTATTGCACGCAATAAAAAGGAAAGAACTCCGCGTGTTTTTGTTGCTGACACATCGAAGAGCTTGGCTGCAATAGCGGCTCATGATAGAGATGAATTGATAGGACGGCTCGCAAATGCTATCGCACAGCTAGCGAAAACAAAGAGCAGCCTCTTGAGGCTTTTTTATACAAAAAACCCATGTCGCACGGAAAGGTGTGCGTGAGCAGGACAGCAAGGTTAGAAAGGGCGCGCTGCGCATATAGGCTTGCGCCGTCAGATGTCGCTGGCAAACAGTTCTTGTTAGTACATGTCCCTGCATAACACTAGTTCCTGTGGTCTCTCCAATTTTGCTTACCTGCCACCTAGGGCAACTCAATCATCAAAAAAAGAAGCGAAAAATACGTTTCGGCGTCGCGGTATCCAATCAAAGCTCAGGATCTGAATCATAATCACCCTTTGAAACGCGCTTTCCGGTTAATTTAGCAAGAACGCTTGTTCCGGGACGTCGACTGGAATACGCTGTTAGATGCGTTAGACAGCGAAACCTTCGTGCAGATGAGTTGGCAACTCAGGGTAGAAGCAAACACGTCTTTCTTCAGTGTGGAGAAAATACGAAACATCGGTGCAACTTAAGTCAAATCGGCCTTTACCGCACCGGAGCGCAGTGGTTGGACGTCGCGCCGCCATCCGCGCTTACTCCGTTACTGCGCGACAGCGCCATGTCCTGAACACTTAGCGATGCGCACTCCCCTTCGTTAAGATCGTCTGCAGCAGGGTAGCCAATGCCACAGTAGAAATTTATAAAGCTTGATAAGCACCCGCGCGAGAGAGAAGTTTGTCCGCCACAGGGGGCCCTCTCGCAGCGAGAGTGTGGCACGAGATAGCACTGCATGCTGCAACTCTTCAGCCGCCGCCGGAGCTGTGATCTCTCCACTTTTGCTCACACCTGTACGTCCCAACTTTGCGTTTCCGCAAACGCCACACAAAGGCACTTGACATACTCTAGAGTAGGCTGATGGAAAGAAAGCATTGAAAGTTTTCGGACGGCACCGCCTGTCGACACGATTTCCATCTTACTGCTGTCCAACATAAGGTCAAAAGTCGTTTGGATCGGTTTGTTCTATGGGCAGAACATTATAGCATTTATTTTCTTGGCGCGTATTTAAACAATTATTTTCGGATTATTCAAATAAGCATTAAAAAACTGATTTCCATGCATCTATAAACCATGCTCATTATTACCGCGGCAGCAGCACTGTGAGATCTTCGGCGTCTATAGCAGCTTGCACTGCAGGCGGAGTGGCTAGTTAGAAATCTGGGCAGTGTTCTATTTTCTTTTTTATACTTTGATCGGCGCACTCACGAAAGACACTGCAAAAAACAAAAGGCTGTGATTTATTTCTGGTTAACCCTGGTTGAACTGCGAAAGCTTCGTTTCCTCGCCACGTAGTCTACGCAGCGTCTCATACCGACGCTCTCGAGAACTCAACCCGGTCTCTTCCGGAGTTGAAGAGTCACTCCGGGACGTAGCACGACTTCTAGCCGCATCTTCGTTACGACGCTTCTCGAGTCATGCAGCGCGTTCTTCTGGCGTCTCTTGAGCGCGTTGTCTCTTCCTCGCTTCGTTCTGTCCTTGTTGCGTCTATTTCGCGCTCTCCATAACGACTAGAATCCACTGTCTTGCTGCTGCGGTTAGGAAGAAAGGAAAGTGCACGGGCCTGCCCACTGGCTCAAACCGAACCACGCTTGCTGCCGCGTGCTGAAAGTTGGAGTGGGATAGGATAGGAGAGCAAAGATAGAAAGAAAAGGCGCGCGCTATTGCCCCGGACCGATCCCGGACGCAGTGCAACACAGGGCAGACCTGTGCCAGAGTGCTTCAAGCACACCGCCATAATTTAAAAATAAGTAGTATCTTTGGTCCAAGGGCCCGCAGCAGATATTAAATCAGGTATCAGGTATTTTTACTGCGGACGTGACGCGTGCCGTACGTAGTTACGCTTCGCCTCAGAATCCACTCAGGTGAAGCGCATATATATATATATACATACACCCCGAGGCGAGACCTCCTCTCCCTCTACCCCAGCTGAGCACATCTTGTGGAGTGAGCTGCGACGGCGGCGCCATCTGTTGGAGCGTGGCTGCGGTGTTGCTAGGCAACGCCACGGCATACGGCTGAAGTGCGACCACGCGACGAGCCGAGCTGGCTGCCTTGCTGGCGTACTTTCGCAACAAAAACACATAGCACACTGTCAACCGCACGATTGGAACCGTGCATTGCAGTCATACTGTGCGATCACATGTTCAATCTTGGTGAAAAGTCTTAAGGCCACAGCGTTAAGTTGAAGCGAAATAAATGTTCCTAGAATGCTCCGTGTAGTGGATCATTGAAAACACAAGTCGAGCAGGAAGCTTCTCTGCCGCAAAAAACCATCTGCTGGCATTTCAAGGTCATTCGGTCTTTAATAGGGCCGTAATGACCCTGTTATGCAGCTCAAGCGAAAAGATTTTGGACTTATTTAAGGCTTTTGACTAAGACTGTACCATCTTCGCCAAAAGAAACCGAGCATCCGCGACGGCAGCGGGAGCGGGCTTTCCGCCGAGTGGCGGCGCTGGCCGCTGCTCCCCGGCTGCGAGTGTAAACTGGGTGACGTAAAGGCGCGCTCTCGCCCTCCTTCCTTTGGTGATAAGAGGTTAGCAGGTAGTATGTGCGGCCAGAAATTTCGTGGCTTTGGCGTGCTGTCATACTGAGCGAGGACGATTGGAACCGTGTACTGCAGGCTTACTATGTGGTCGCATGTACCACCTTCGCCAAAAGTAACTGAGCAGTCGCGACGGCAGCGGGGGCGGGCTCTCGGCCGAGTGGCAGCGTTGCTGTCCCCGGCGCTGGTATGCTGCTCCCCGGCTGCGAGTGTAAACTGGGTGACGTAAAGGCGCGCTCTCGCCCTCCTTCCTTGGGTGATAAGAGGTGAGCAGGTAGTATGTGCGGCCAGAAATTTCGTGGCTTTGGCGTGCTGTCATACTGAGCGAGGACGATTGGAACCGTGTACTGCAGGCTTACTATGTGGTCGCATGTACCACCTTCGCCAAAAGTAACTGAGCAGTCGCGACGGCAGCGGGGGCGGGCTCTCGGCCGAGTGGCAGCGTTGCTGTCCCCGGCGCTGGTATGCTGCTCCCCGGCTGCGAGTGTAAACTGGGTGACGTAAAGGCGCGCTCTCGCCCTCCTTCCTTGGGTGATAAGAGGTGAGCAGGTAGTATGTGCGGCCAGAAATTTCGTGGCTTTGGCGTGCTGTCATACTGAGCGAGGACGATTGGAACCGTGTACTGCAGGCTTACTATGTGGTCGCATGTACCACCTTCGCCAAAAGTAACTGAGCAGTCGCGACGGCAGCGGGGGCGGGCTCTCGGCCGAGTGGCAGCGTTGCTGTCCCCGGCGCTGGTATGCTGCTCCCCGGCTGCGAGTGTAAACTGGGTGACGTAAAGGCGCGCTCTCGCCCTCCTTCCTTGGGTGATAAGAGGTGAGCAGGTAGTATGTGCGGCCAGAAATTTCGTGGCTTTGGCATGCTGTAATACTGAGCGAGGGCGATTGGAACCGTGTACTGCAGGCTTACTCTGTGGTCGCATGTACCACCTTCGCCAAAAGTAACTGAGCAGTCGCGACGACAGCGGGGGCGGGCTCTCGGCCGAGTGGCAGCGTTGCGGTCCCCGGCGCTGGTATGCTGCTCCCCGGCTGCGAGTGTAAACTGGGTGACGTAAAGGCGCGCTCTCGCCCTCATTTCTTGGCTGATAAGAGGTGAGCACGTAGTATGTGCGGCCAGCAATTTCGTGCTTTTGGCGTGCTGTCATACTGAGCGAGGGCGATTGGAACCGTGTACTGCAGGCTTTCTCTGCGGTCACATGTACCTTCTTCTCCAAAAGTAACCCAGCAGTCGCGACGGGAGCGGGCTCTCGGCCGAGTGGCGGCGTTGCGGTCCCCGGCGCTGGGTTCCTTACAGGGTTCCCTTTCTGATTCACATGATGCACGTGCAGCGCATTTCAGATGCAAATACAACTTGTTTCTCGGGAGCCCATAGTGGAGAGAGGGCAGGTAGATGGGTTTCTTTCGAACACAGAGTGAACAAGAGCGGGGGCAGCTTCAGGGAGCTTGCCAACGTTCCGACAAGTGGAGTCTCACGGCACTCAATAAAAATGAACCTAGATTGCTACTAAAGGAATATGATGGAGGTGATTACTCACTCGTGAGAGGCAGAGAAACAAGTATGCTGTGGCGCAGAAGTTGCGGGTTTATTATGTTCTTATGTAGAGCAACTGTGTTCCTTTACGGAGACATCATAACTGAGTAATTTTGGGAATGCTGGAACGGGAATGACGGGGTGGAGGAACCAGTGATGATGGCTGATGAAATCTACGAGGATGACTGACAAGCTTTAGTGGCCTCTGCGCAACTTCTCTGGATGCAGCAGGAGTGCCTACATCTGAATCTGTCTATGCTCGAGTATCGGGCAGAAGCATCAGCAACTGGTCGTTCTCCAGCCGCAGTACTACTGCCACTGTGGTTCTTGTATTCATAACTTTGTCCCTAATGAGTTCATCCGCATGAAGAAAGAGCAGTCGGCCTGTCAGTCCTCCGCAGCGAAAACTCAATGTAAAAAAACCATTGCAGGCGATCGAGCTTACAGGCCAATTGCGAGGTGTATGCGCTGCCATGGCGCGTTTCATTTCGCTTTCGGCTCGAGGCTGGGGTTTAAAGGTCGTGCTTCAGACAAAGATCGACGAAATCGATGATTGGGGACCTTAGTGATAGCTAACTATAAAATTCCGGGACCGCGCAACGCATCTTAAGAGGGCGCTGCGACAGTGGCGTGTCCTCGCACATTGCGCACGGATGGGAATTGATGAACACGACAACGAGCAATGCGCACCGCGAGATCGGTTGCGGCCGATAGGATAGTGCTCTCAGGCTGTGGCCGGCGTAGCTGATCTGTTCGCGACACCGCGGGTTCGAGACCCGGGCTTGGCGCAGTCGCGGCAATATTTCTTTATTTCTCTATAGGTCTAGCTGGCTTCAAACACTTAAACAGACAACCGATTTTCTCGAGATCGGAGATCTTATCGCTAGCGGACTAAAAACAACGGCACACAATATCTCCAAAGGCCGGACTCAAAAAGCTACCCCGGAAGAGCATTCCACGCTGAACTCCTCCTGTTTGGCGGCGCGCTGTGCACGCTCTCCGCTAGAGTCGCCACATTCTGTTCGCATCCAAGGCATCGTATTTCAGAACCACCGGTGCTGATATTCTCGAGCCGGTATTGTAAATGTAACCATGAGCGTTATCAGCTTGAGCCCTGGTTAACTTTAACAGTCCTTTATTCTGCGCACTTATGCGGAAGCCGGAGCAAGCGTTCCCGCGACTCCTGCACGACGTAATCGCGACACACACTCACTGAGCGGCAGTCTGTACCGGCAGAAAATGAATCCACCGATCCTGGCAAACTCGACTGCTATAAATGCCGCTGGAAGCAAGTGAGCTAACTGGTGTTTGCCATAAGCACGCTCTCTGCCGTCTAACAGCCTTGAGAAGCAGGTTATTCTGTGCTGCACGGAACTGCGGCAACGCGAGCGAAGGCGCTATCTCCCTGCGTCCGATATGGGCTGGGAATAGGACCTTTTTATCCAACAGAGAGAGACCGCGAAGCGCTTATCTCTCGCCAACGCAGCCGTCGGTGAGAGCGCTAGCTGCTCGCTGTGCCGCAGCGTTCAACTCGCCGGCCGGCTGACACGGTGAGTCTTTGGAACAGCTCCTTCGCATGTGGTGCAAATCTTTGTAGACTGCGTGGTTTTGCTAATATGTCGAATCCTGTTATCCAGCCATTCGAGATATCTGTCTATTGATGTGTCACTCCTGGGCGTTGTGGACATAACAGTGACACAGGAATCTAAAAGAGAGATGATTGTCGATGGATATTTCACAGGAAAGTGTGTCATCGCGGTCGCTAATGGAGTGAAGCTGGGCACTGCAGGCTGCGCTCATACGTCGCCTGGATGGCTGCACACTGCTCCGCAATGCTGCTGACAAAAGCCGCTCGCACTGCGACGAACACGGAGTAGTTTTAAGCTACGTTAGACGTGCGCTGTATTCCCAGTATTCCTCCCTTCTACGTAGTAAAATTGTCTACTGGCCAGGGTAGGCAAGGTGCCTAGCTTCACGGGCGCATTTGAAAAGCAACTGAGTAGGCTCTTAGCTGAAGTATAGTGGGCACGTCTTTATATGCACAAAAAAAAAAGAGATTAACGAACTGCATGTAGCACCTCACTTCACAGAAATGCTTGCAATGCATCCGTATTTTCGTTTGCAATAAAAGCTGGGACATCTGCTATCATCATCGGTCGTTTTAGGGCCATTCCACGCCAAACGTCCCAGATGTTGCGCTCGACCATAACCAATTTACTCGAAAAAATCCAGGGAAACTTATCCTAATGTGCGTAATCAAAGCCTGAAATATTTATGCCGAAAAAAAATTATTCGTGATGTTAGGGCAGTATGAATATTTAAAAAGGTGAGAAACAAGGCACTGCTTAGTAATTAATAAATTCAAATTTTTAGAAAACAATTTTCACAATTTTTTCATTGACATTTGTCTAGATAATGGATTTCGGTATAATTCGGAGCATGCAGCTTTGTAAGGCATAAATATTTTTTTAAAATCCAAAAAAAGTATGAGATTCTTCCATTTTTGCCGTTTTTGTTTTAAATATCAACTTGCTCTCGAAAATTTGAAAATCGCCGTATTGTTTCTCTGGATGTATTCTACCTATAACAAATGTTACAGGTGATGAAACTACGCACATCGATGTAAAAAAAAATACTAAAATTGCAAAGAGTGTGTTTTGAGCCGAAAACACTCGTTAATTTCACCCTGAGGTGGTCTAATCAAAATACAGACAATAGCAGGGTACGCAGAACAGTACATTGTCTTTCATTTCTAAAATATATATCGAGGTAATTTTTGTTGAAAGCGAGAAAAGAATTTTTAAAGTCGAGCTCTCGCGCCGAAATTTGTGTCGTCTCTTAACGCCAATTCGCCGCAGAAGATGGCACCTGGAATGGCACAACACTTATGGCCAATAGTGGGTTGCGTATAGCAGTTTATGGCGTTGCATTCCTGAAATTTTTATAGAGGTAATGTTTGGTTAAAGCGAAAAGAGAGTTTGAAGTTGAGCTCTCGCGCCGCAAGTTGCGTCATCTCTTAACGCCTCTTTCCCGCAGAACACGGCATCTGGCATGGCGCAACACTTATGGCGAGATAATCACTGCAGTTCGCCATAACTTTCTGTCGTGCATTTTTAGGGCTGGAACTAAAGAAGATTTCGCGTGGCGTTCGGCGAGTGGTGTGCGTAAAACGAGGTCGTTTTGCTTTCGAAGTTCGAGCAGACCCGTTTTGGTGCGGGGCGGCCAAGAAAAGAAAAAGAAGAGTATTCAGCGTGCTGTTTCGCATGGACCACGAGGAGGGATGAGCAGCTGGCATGGCAGGCGCATCACAAGTGCTTTATTTGTATCCGAATAACATCGCGGAGAGCGCACGTGAAGGTGCGAAGTGCACACCGCTGCGCCGAGTAACGCGAGACGCCCTGGCGGTGAATGCGGCCCGCTCACCCGTAGGTGCGTCGTACGCACGAAGGCGCTTCGCCAGCATAGTGCCTCCTCTATACTTTTCGCCGGAGTACTAAAGCAGAATTTGCACTGAATAAATGAAATACAACCAAGACATCACATTTCAACCAACCGGGCATGAGCGGCCAAAAGGGTCAGGTACCAAGTGGTGCTGCTGCGTCGCGGATTGTTTCAACACCGGATCGCTCTGGTCAGTTTCAGTTAGACGTCTCACAAGCTCTTATGCTGCTGCTTACGACTGCCATGGCGCCGGCAAGAATGACTGACTGCGACAGAACCACACCGAACAACTAGCTCACTTGGGCAAGTGCCGCCCCGGCAGCGCTAATAAAATCTTTTCCCACGAAAACCTGTTCGACTACTCAACGTTCCCGTGCTTGCCTGCAGCGCAAACCTCGCTTGAGAACAAGAATTCTACCTTTCGTCTGGCCACAGTGTCGGAAGTGTCGTGCTCTGCGGTGAAGAGGCGTTAAGAGACGACGCAACTTGCGGTGCGAGAGCTCAACTTCAAAAATTCTTTTCTCGCTTTAAGCAAAAATTACATTCGTAAAAATTCAGAAATGAAAGGAATAAACTGTTCTACGTACCTCGCTATTGTTTGTATTTTTACTTAGACCACCTCACGGTGAAATTAACGAGTGTTTTGGGCTTAAAACGCACTTTTTGCAACTTTCGTATTTTTTTAATTCGATGGGCGCAGTTTCTTAACCTGTAACACTTGTTATAGGTACAACATATCTAGATAAAAAAAACGCTATTTCCGAATTTCCGAGAGCAGGTTGATATTTAAAACAAAAAACGACAAAAATGGCACATTCTCATAGATTTCTTGGATTTTTTAAAAAAATATTTATGCCATATAAAGCTGCATGCTTTCAATTATAGCGAAAGCCATTATCTGTGCAAATGTCCATGAAAAAGATGGTGAAGTGTTTTATAAAGATTTGAATTTTTTTATTTGTTAGCGAGGAGTGCCTGGTTTCTCACCACTTCTAAATCTTCAAACTGTCCTAACCTCACGAACAATTTTTTTAGACATCAATATTTCAGCTTTGATTACGCACATTAATATAATTTTCCATTAATTTTTTTGAACAAATTGGAGATGGTCGAGCGCAACTTCTGGGACGTTTGGCGTAGAATGACCCTTTAGCCTTACGGTTACTTGTTACGGGAGAGACTGTACGCTAAAACGTCTTCTGGCGTGCGCAGCGCTAACCGCAAAGTCCGGCGTCCTGTAATACGGTAAACTGTAAAATAAACACGGTAACGATATGCTATAACTCTAATAAACGCCGACGGCAGAGGCGAGCGCTCGGTTTCGGACGCGGCTGAGTGACGTCATAGCTGTCACGTGGTTTCTCCTCGGTTCAAGGTCAAATTCGCGCGCACGGCGAAGAAGCTGCGAAGGGGAGTAGTAAAGGTTTCGGTTTAAAATAGGTAGCTTGCATTAGATTTATTTTAGCCTTGGAGCTATTTAATTAGCGAACTAAAAGCACTCTGCCTCTTACCTGGTGCACGCCGTAGCCCCCAATATAGCCCGTGGGCTAAAATAAATCTATAGCAAGTTAACCTTTTTATTTTTATTTTCTGAAGAAAAAACCACCCGGTCTAATAAGATCAATAATAAGAATGTGGTGAAGAGCATATGGCATGTTCGCTCAGTAATAATGGCAGTTTACTAATATCCTTCAAGAGAAAAGTATACAGCAGCTGTATCTTACCAGTACTCACCAATTGCACAGAAACGTGGAGAATAATGAAAAAGGTTCAGCTTAAGGTAAGGACAACGCAGCGAGCCATGGAAAGAAAAATTATAGGCATAACGTTAAGAGGCCGGAAGCGAGCAGAGTGTGTGAGGGAACAAACGCGGGTTAATGGCATCCTAGTCGAAATCAAGAGGAAGAAATGGGCTTGGGCAGGGCATGTAATGCGAAGGCAAGATAACCGCTAGTGCTTAAGGGTAACAGAGTGGATTCCAAGAGAAGGCAAGCGTAGCAGGGGGCGGCAGAAGGTTAGGTAGGCGGATGAGATTAGGAAGTTTGCGGGCATAGGGTGGGCGCAGCTAGCAAAGGACAGGGTTAATTGGAGAGACATGGGAGAGGCCTTTTCGCTGCAGTGGGCGCAGTCGGGCTGATGATGATGATGATGATGGCAGTTGTTTTGCCTATCGCGGGTTTTCCACACCGAGCTGTTCATGGCGCAGGCAGGACTGACATGGAAGCCTGCGAAGAGGAGACGCTGGCCTTCCAGAGGCGCCTCTACTGCCGGACGCCGTTGGTCGAGAGCCTGCTGCTGCAGAGGCGACACCTGCCGGAGGTGCCCGTCTACCTGAAGCTGGAGAACACCCAGCACACGGGCTCGTTCAAGCTGAGGGGACTCAGCAGGCTGTGCCAACACGTGAGCTACGCTGCGGTCATATCCTACGGGCTGCACCATATACACTTTCTGTTGGCCTTCGCAAAGCATTCCAAGAAAAAAATACATAAATGTAAGAGAGAGAGAGAGGAAGTCCGGCGCAGCAGAGCTTTGCCGGGATTCAAGGCAGCTCAAAATAAACGAACAGGAGCTCAACGTGCTAAGCTCGCTAACGCCACCGACTGGACCACAAGAAAACCGCTTGGAGTTGATGGTTTTTGCACCTGTTTAGAACTTCGGCGCATTTACTTTAGGCGTACAGAATGAGCGACTAAAAACAGAAACAATATAACGAAATGTAAACGGCACCATTAATATAGCCAGATAACCACTCAGGGGACACCATAGGGCTTTTAGTATCTCGTAGCTTTAACAGAGGTGCATTGTTGAATGTTAAGCTGTGGCAACATTGACTTCCTTGGAATCGATTTGGTAGGTTTCGTTCTGTGCAGGCTTAAACCGCTGATCATCACAGTCGTACTCTTTCTCTGCAAGGAACCTCCTTGTTTTTGCTTGCTAAGAATCTTCGCGTCAGGTTACAACAGATTTTATTGTGGGTTTTGAGAAAAAGAGCCTCTGCCATTCCACTTTTGTATCACGGGTGAGGGAACGATCTGATTCTAGAATAAAAGATAACGGCTTAGTGCCGGAACCTGGTTTTTGCGATCAAAGGCGTAGAAGGATGAATCAGGGGGAAAAATGAAGCTGTAATAGACTGAAGATAGATCGCCCTCAGCCAAGGAATCGGGTGGGTGGGTGGGTAGGTAGGTAGGTAGGTAGGTAGGTAGGTAGGTAGGTAAGTAGGTAGGTAGGTAGGTAGGTAGGTAGGTAGGTAGGTGGGTGGGTGGGTGGGTGGGTGGGTAGGTAGGTAGGTAGGTAGGTAGGTAGGTAGGTAGGCAGGTAGGTAGGTAGGTAGGCAGGTAGGTAGGTAGGTAGGTAGGTAGGTAGGTAGGTAGGTAGGTAGGAAGGTAGGTAGGTAGGTAGGTAGGTAGGTAGGTAGGTAGGTAGGTAGGTAGGTAGGTAGGTAGGTAGGTAGGTAGGTAGGTAGGTAGGCAGGCAGGTAGGTAGGCAGGTAGGTAGGTAGGTAGGTAGGTAGGTAGGTAGGTAGGTAGGTAGGTAGGTAGGTAGGTAGGTAGGTAGGTAGGTAGGTAGGTAGGTAGGTAGGTAGGTAGGTAGGTAGGTAGGTAGGTAGGTAG
Organism: Amblyomma americanum; assembly: GCF_052857255.1. Classification (NCBI taxonomy): domain Eukaryota; kingdom Metazoa; phylum Arthropoda; class Arachnida; order Ixodida; family Ixodidae; genus Amblyomma; species Amblyomma americanum. Next base: position 125,664,018 of record NC_135503.1, read on the forward strand.
GTAGGTAGGTAGGTAGGTAGGTAGGTAGGTAGGTAGGTGTCGGTCTCAGACGTTGCTGGCACATACCCACTGCGGCGGAGTGGCCTACGCTAAGAAGTTCCTATTAAAACATCTTTCTCTTCTCCCTTTCTTCTTTCCTCTTTTGTTCTTTTTTTTCGGTTCTTCGTCTTCAAGAGAGCTAGCTTGGCGAGATTTAAATATAGTTGCGTTAAAAAGGTATTGATTAACTCGTTACAAAGGCATGTCTTGACCTTCACTTAGAACACGCACAGCTTGTTTGTCCGGGGAATATTGACTGACTGGTTACTAAGGCATGTATTGACCTTGACTTAGAATATGGACAGCTTGCTCGTCTGAGGGATACTGATTAAATGGTTAGAAAGGTATGTGTCGACATTGATTTATATTATGCACAGTTTGCTTGTCCGGGGAATATTAATTAACTGATTACAAAGATATGTATCGACCTTAACTGAGAATGTGGGTATCTTGCTTTTCCTGGTAAGCTTGTTTCGCCAGGTTTGGGTTATTTTTGGTGGAGGTACTGCGACAAATGAATCCTGGCTGCCATTTTCTCCTCCTCCATGACCACTGTCAGGATGAAAGAGTCATGGTTTCCTTGGAAATGAGGTGACATGCTCACTTCGTCAGGTTAAAGTTGTGCGCCAGTTGAAATTACGTCTCTTCTCTGGTCCTTACATATCGGTTGGATTTTCTTGTTGGCGTAATTATGACTAACAGTAGGTGCTTTCGCATGGGCTCCTTCTTCCACTGCTGACCCTATCGGCAGATGAAACGGGGCACCGTTGTTTGGGGAATCAGCCATCGTGGCCCAGTTAATGTTTATATTGTCCCGTTAGCTCCATACGGTCCTTGCAATGTCCTGCTGCTGGGTTACAGTTTCGAAATTCTTCGACGATATTCCTTTCACAGCCCTGTTCACTTTGTCTCCGCCCCGTTACACGAGCCTTTTTGGGTATTTGACAAGCGCAACTATATTATACTGCCTCGGCAGGTATCGAGTACCAAAGGTACATTTCGAACTCTGAGCACATCAGGGGGCTTTCAGCTCTGGAGCTACAGCGGTAGGAATTGTGTTTCAGGACGCTCTGCTCTAGGCTAAATAAAATATTGGCTCGTGAAGGAGGAACCGTACAGTTCGTTCATAGAGGAGCCAAAATTTTACGGAAGCATCAGGACGACGCGGAGCTTTATCAGAAAGTTGGCGCTCTGGGTTCAGATAGAAGAAAGATTAATGCAAGTACATGCCGCGCGAGCCTTATACGAGATGTGTGAAAATGCAGGCGGGTCGCTTCATTGCACTAGTGCAGTATTGAGCTGCGCGGCCTTATCTCTTCCCGTTCAAAGGAATCGACTCGATGCTTGAAAAACGCGTGAACAGTATGTGGAGAATTGCAGACAATGGGCATGTAAAACAAGCAGCAAGTGTCAATTGCTCCGTAAAAGTTTTCTTTTGTGAGTGCTCAACGGGCTTATTATGTCTTCGAAGAAGGAACTGCGCCAACGAGACACAAACGGCGAGGAGGGAAAGACGCACACAGACTAACAACTTTACTACGTGAAGGAATAGAAGGTGTCTTGTATTCCTTGCTGTCTTGTATTCCTTCTTGTAGTAACGTTGTTAGGCTTCGTTTGTGTGCGTCTTTGCCTCTTCGCCGTCTGTGTCTGGTTCGCGCAACTCCTGATTCGTGTCTATAATAGAAGTTTCTGGCATACCGGAGACGTATACCATTTTACCGGACGCCTCCTGCGCGTGCGCAGTAGCATTGTTGCGGTCACGGGGAGTCACTGCGCGTGCGCAGGAGGGGTCCGGTAAAACGGTATACGTCTCCGCTAGTGCGTCTCCGGTATGCTAGAAACGTCTATCGTACCATCTTGTCTGACATATATGACGGCGGCCTCATTACGATTACACGATTTCGCTGTGCTCGGTATGGAGGCATTGTTTGCATTCGGGTGCAACACTGTGCTCAGCGTCAACAGCGCTTCCCGTTCATTGGCCCAGAAAGTTGCCTGTTACTTCCTGGAGGTCAATGCTGTTAACAAATATCACATAGAAGTGCACCTCTTCCCTCCTCTTGAGGTCGTCGTCGACATGAAAAGAATGGGCATTCATCATCATCAGCCTAAGTCAAGGGGTCACTCTGCGTCTAGTCGGCCGGGAAGGCGAACTTCGGTGCCAGCTACACGCAGGCGTTATTCAAGTACGCAACACGTTTCCCCAACCCGTTGCGCAGAGTCGCAGCCACGGCAGGTCCAAACGAAACAGGCAACGGCAGGGCACGCTAGGAAATAGTTTATTATCATAACACGAGGTAAAGCACACTGCGAAAGAATGTTCTATCCGTAAAATAGATGTTCAGCAGCTCACCAAGTCGTTGACGTCGACCGGCGCTAGGGTTCGGGGGCCGGAGGGCAGCGAAAGGGTTCCTCGGGGCACTTAGGTCAGGTCCGGCAGCGAGTCCCCTTCCCGCCGCGCGTCCCCCTTTTTATCCCCTCGGTCATTGCCTGCCTAGCAGCAAATCGTTGTCGTCAAGCTTAGGCATATGCTACCCTCTCCGCAGATGGCAGCGCGCTGCCGTGACGTCACGTCAGTGCTGGGGCGGAAATGAGCAGAGTCGCAGGGGTGCCATCTCTCCACATTCCTGGTGGCCAGCGCGCCGGTGTAAGTCACGATCGCCGCTGGCGCGGGGGACGAGGAGGGGATACCAGTGTATCCCACAAAGTATATACGTCCACTGCAGGAATAGGCATCTTCCATATCCCTCCAGTTAACTCTGTACTGTGCCAGCCACGGCAACCTTATCCTCGCAAACCTCCTAACCTCATTCGTCCACGTGACCTTGTGCCGTTCCCTGCTACGCTTGAGGTTCTTCTGGAATCCACTCCGCTACCCTTAAAGGGGCTGCGAAACACTGCAGGTGGATTCTTTATGTCACACAGATGCTGACTCAAAAAGAATTACAGGAATCGATGCATAGGAACGGGAGTTATTCAATGAGGATATTTCAAAATACAAGCAACCAAAATGCTGCCCTCAACTCGATTTTCACGCGGCTTCCCATTCCCATTTCACTCTCCCAATGACGACACTTAGTGCGACCAATCAAAACAGCCTATCTGAGCACGTGGCCGAAGTTTGCACTCCATGGTTGCCTGTTCTCTGTAACTCGTTCTTGCCAAGGCTGGTAGCGCCGTTTTCATGGTTGCAACAGCCACGTGAACGCCCAGCGTCACGTCGAATCATCGTCACGTCGACGGCGCAGAAGGGAACACTGATCAGTGACGTTCCCCGACTTGTGGATCCGAACTGGTGCGCGAGATACTGCGATGGAGTGACGGCCTGCGTAATGTACTAGATACATTTAGCATAGCGCGTACCCCTACTTCTGACCGCCTACCATGGCCCGCCGTTAGGAACGCGCTGATTGGTCATGGCGAGCAAGGTGCGCGCGCTGTTGACAGGAACGTGGCGCCATCTGGCGCCGCCGCACGGTGATCCTCTACAAGCTGACGATGCGCACTGCTGAATGTGAAACGAATGGCCTTTTCTTTACATACCTCTTTGGGACCGAAACGAACGCTTGTAGAGCGCAATTACTCGATCGGATCGCTTCCGCACAGCCGTTCTCAGACAAATACAGAGTAACCATAAGTGTTGTATGCTAGGTAATAGGATGTTTACAGAGAGGCGCAAAGTCCTTCGATGCAAAAACTGGTCAGAGCCTGCCTCTGGTGTATTTTTGTTCTACTTGCTTTACAGCTCTTTTATCGAAGGCAAGCAAGTTCGTTTTTTTGGTGTAATATAAAACACAAAAACATGACAAAACGTATATCTATTTATTAACACAATTTGTAGTATATTTACTGTTGGTCCAATCATCAAGCTCCCGCCCAGTGATGCCATATCCACTGCTAAAAACCGCCACTGCTTTGTGACACCGTAAGCGCGATGAATTTGTTTTTGCGAGCTAATTAAAATATTAAAAACCGGAGTATACGCGGTACGACCGAGCTAATAGCATCACTGTAACTCATTCTATGCAACCAACAGTCATAACAATGCACTGATTATGTGTTTAGGGGCCCTTTTAATGGCCCACTGGTATCTTATCTTGCATTCGCATTACATATATGTCGTGCCGACCCCCATTTCTTCTTGATTTCGACTCGGATATGTCATTGACTTGCGTTGGTTCCCTGACTTACTTTGTTCTCTTCATTTGTCCGGACGTTACATGTATAATTTTCCTTTTCATAACTCGAAGCGTTGTCCTGAATCTAAGGTAAGTCCTTTTCGTTAGCCTCCACGCTTCTACCCCATATTTGAGCACCAGTATGATACGGGCGTTATTAACCTTCCTCTTGAATGGTATTGATTGATTGCTTTAAGGGGTTTAACGTCCCAAAGCGACTTAGGCCATGAGGGACGCCGTAGTGGGGGACTCCGGATAATTTCGACCACCTGGGGATCTTTAACTTTTTAAGGCCCGTGCACTGGCATCGCACAGTGCACGGGCCTCTAGCACTTATGTACCCCATCGAAATGCTATAGACCACCGCGGCCGGGATCGAGCCCGTGTCTTTTGGGTCAGCAGCCGAGCACCATAACCACTGAGGCACCACGGCGGCTTAGGGGATATTGGTAAAAAGCTCTTCATCACCTGAGAGTACCTGCCAAGTGCATCCCATTATTTCACTCCCGCGGTTCGGAAAGTGCACTGGCGTAGCTTTATTAAGCCTCTCAGCAAGTCCGTCGATTACAGGTTTCTAGATGGTTGGTTTGGGGTCTTTGGTACAACTTATTTGCATATCTTGCGTAACCTTTGAGATGAACCCCGTTCCGTGGCCAATTACAATGGTTACTGCGTCATCGTTACTAAAGTACGATGTTTTGAGTTGAAAGGTCCCTCTTTCTGTAGCCTAATACTACTGTCACACGGGCACTTTCGATCGCAATAAAATCGATCGAAACCGAACTCGATGCAGATACGGCGTTGCTACACGGTAAATTCAATCGCGATCGACCGCGATCCTGCTCAATTGCATGGAGCACGATCGAGGGGTCGCTGCGAGTCTCGTTCTCAGACTATACGATAACTGAAAGAATATATTCTAGCTAAAACTAAAGGGTGCTAAAGGTATACTCCAGCAGCGACAAAGGATGCCTGCTTATGCAGCGAGCTTTCGGCAACGGCGCCGCCCGCGGGCGCTCCGGCCGACGACCAGTGCTGCTGCCTGGCTGCCCCGGTTGTCGCTAGGCCTATAGCCTGTTTCGGATCAAAGCCGCAGCGGTGAGCGCTTCCGAAGTCGTTCTGCGCTATAAGAAAAGGCCTGCTCTTCACATCGCTTTAATGTCAACAGCATCAACTCACCATAAAATAATAATATGGTCAATTTCCGTGTCCCCTTCGGCAGCGGAGATAGCGGGCGCCTGGCGAGCCGGGCCACAACGGCGGGCCAGAGACAGAGAGAGATACGAGGCGACAGCGGCAAGAAATTTGCTCGTATCACAGTTGATACTTCTACCAGCAACTCAGTATTGGCCAGCGATCCTCAGAAATTATGCATTTCGCACATTTCTTACCCCGGGGCTTAGTATTTACGCCAAGAACAATCTTTAGCGCATATTTATGACGCCGGCCGACTGGATCCAGGCTGGCTGGCCGGCAAGCTCGGCGTACTTCACGTGCGCACAAGAAAATGCAAAACAGCCATACTACCAGAAAGGCTGCCTCCTAGATTCGATCTAGTACAGCATGCCTGTGCACGAGTGAAGCTTTCGGCAACGACGCCGCCTGCGGGAGCGCCGGGCGACGAAATAGGCTGCTCCCTGGCTGCCCTGTTCGTCGCTAAGCCTAGCTGGTTTCGCATCGATGCCACAGCTGAGGGCTTTTCGGGACTGGCCAGTGCTCAAATAAAAGTGCTGCACTCGGCACCCATTTACTCTGAACCCGTTCCATAATTAAAGATACATTCGATTTCCGCGACGCCTTCAGCAACGGAACTAGCAGACGCCAGGCGAACCGCACCAAGCACCGGCACCTAAGCAGCTATGGGATGAAATTTGCTTGTATCGCATTCGTCACTTCTACCAGCAACTCAGTATGGGCCAACGATCCTCAGAAATTATGCATTTTTGACATTCGTCGATCCCAGTGCTCGTTATGAACGTTAACAAACTATATTATAGCGCACTTTTTCTGATGCCGGCGGCCGACATCGAGGCTGGCAGGCCCGCCCCGAGGAAGAGCGCCATTACGTCACCACGACGCTGGCGCTCTCCGCGCTCGCATTGGCTGCCGCCTCCGCGTTCGCCGCGATCGGCCCGTCGCTGGCATCTGATGCAGGCGACGAGCGGCGATCGGACATCACGACGCCGTTCGCAACGGCGCGCCGCAGGAATCGCGCTCCCTTTTCGTGCATATGTCCCCGCCGGCTATCGCAGAGCGTCAGGCCATCAGTGCACTGTGTAACCATTGTTGCAGCAGAAAATAATTAGGCTGCTTTTTCTGATCATAATTCGAAATTTTCACAAGAAGGTTTTAGTAACGATTGTTATTTTTCATTTATCACAAACCAATGGCGATGATGATAGTACGCGCAGCACCATCTCGTATGTAGCGATCTAACTAGTTGACCGGAATCGAGCTGTCATCTCGATCGCGCTTCAAACGTCGATCGCGATCGGCCGCGATCCGAAGGGCCCGTGTGACGGCGGTATAACTCGAAGGAGCGTCTCTGTCTCGCACCCTCTTCCGGCGTAGCCAGTGCCGGTCTCAGTGCACCAGTTTCCTAGTGAGGACGTTAAAATGGGCCGCATAAGTCCATGCCCCACTGATAGACAGCCTCTCGTTATTGGTTGATGCGCTTGAACTTATCAGTGGGTTTAGCAAGACCGTCCTCTCCCGTCGTCACTGGGGAAATTCCAATATGACGCCTTATAATCGAAGAAATCCAGGGCCAGCAATACTGTAATCGAATTCACTTTAATGATGGGGAAAAAAAACGAAGCAGTCCGAACGGTAGCTGATCGTGGTGGACGTGCAGAGCTCTGTCAAAAAGTTTCTCAGATACGACAAATAAGTAAACAGTTGGGTTAGAACTGCGGCTTTTTTCATACGACGGCGATTCATAAATAACATGACGGGAGTTCGTGCGTTGAAGTCCGAGGCGGCCTTTACATCCAGATAATTAATTACGGCTTGGAGATCTCACCCTTATGTCTCTTACTGGCCGAAGGTGTACGTAGTTACAGCTTAATAAAAGGACCCTCTCTGCAACCGTTTGGGGTGAATTTAAGTACAGCTCACGATGAGCAGTCAGCAACGGTCTTCATCTCTCCTTTGTACAGGGTTTTTCCTTTTTTCTGGTGGATCCAATCAGAAATTCTTTCATGAAAACTACTCGCCTATTCACGTCGTAATGTCTTGCACAAAGCAGCAAATTATTACCTGTTTTGCTTGCGATGCAATAACTGAATATCAGAACTTGGCTGGATTGTCCGTAAGCAATGAAAAACCTCTGATATTTGCGACAACAATTTGCGAAGAAAACTTTCGAGCTACTGTACAAAATAGCTGGTTCCTGTTAACAATAAACTGCGCAAATATGAAAGACACACAGGAGACGAGGTTTACTGGACTATTGCGTGCCCTCTGCAACATGGTATTTGGGGATATGCCACGAGACATAATATTTTAGCCGAAACATCAAGAAAAGCATGTGGCGCCGAGCGAAAACATTTTGCTGACAGCCGCCGCCACCAGCCGGACAGACAATGAACACAGCCATTCAGCCATGCACCGAGCTGGCTGCCCTAGGCGGCCGTTGCATAATTGCCTCGCGTGCGATAGCGCTTGTCAGATTACGCCGTATACCTGAGGCCAAATTATGGAACGCTCTCAACCTGAAGGCAGCCTCAAAACTGACTCAAAGCCTTGCTTTTATTGGTCGGCCTTGGCCACACCGTCAGGGCCGGCCAATAGAAGCAAGGCTTTGAGGCTGTTTCGATGGTTCTGCAGATTGAGGACACTCCGTAATTCGGCCCCAGTTTGACATCAACTTATATCAGGCATCTATCAAAACAGTGTTGATGGCTAGGCGTATGAATGCCGTAACACTTCATCGCAGGCAGTCCAAGCTGGCTACAACACGGTTGTGACGTCATCAGGCGGCAACGCGGGGCTCGCAGTGGCGTTCAGCGCCCGCAAGCTGGGCATCACGGCGCGAGTGTACGTGACGCGGCGCACCAGTCCATCAGTGGTGGAGACGCTGAGGAGAGAAGGAGCCCACGTGGTCGTCACGGGCTCCGTATGGGACGAAGCAGACAGGGAAGCCCGTCGCTTCGTCCAGGAGCACGGTGCGTAACGTGACGCCGGCATGCAGCTCTTCAGACACCAAAGGCATCATGGCGTCCGGAACATAGGCGAGCACCAAGACGCAGCACTCGATATCAAGCGTAGTTCTCACGCTACTTACGCGCAGGGCGAAGGGACTACCGAGAGGAAGTTTGGGCAGAAACATACGAATTAGAGCACAAGGACACATGATTATTTTATTTTGTACTTGCACAGGCGTCGCATGCTTTAAAGTGCTTTCACTTACTTAGCCCTGTAATGCCCAAACGGCTGTACCAGTTTTTTTTTCATGCTCGCAATCAGCAGGGAGCACAGACCAGTAAGAAATTTTTAAGTGCGAAGCGCTGACCTTCACCTGCGAAAACATTCCAAGCCCACAGGTACGTAAGAACTTAACTGCCCAGCATACGAACGTGACGTCAGAGCCTCGAATGATCGCTGCACCATTGTGTGGCGCTCGATGCCTACGCCATCTTCTGAGCGCATTTGACCACGCTGTGCACAAGAGACCGCCACTGTTCACGAAGGAAAACAATAGCAGCTAATGAATTACGGACACTTATGTGCCATAACCGAAGGAGCGACTACGATGCGTGCTACGGGTGAAGGCTTCGGCTTGTTTTCGACCGGCTGGAGTTCAGAGTCTAGCGGGACCTCAGTAGACGCGCGTTTTTCTGCAAAATCGTGCAGACCTCTTTCGGCGAAATAACCGCGGTTGTGTTTGTGAGGGAGAGAAGCGTCCCTGCCTCCCCAACCAAGAGCTTCTAGCGGAATGGAGTGAGTGTGCATCAAGTACTGCGAAGTAGACTTGTCGCGCGACATAATACTATCGTCTGTGCGTTTTACATTGCGATTGCTGCAACGCGCCCGTTCTTGGCTTTTGCGTCGTAGCAGTCGGCGAAGCCGGAGGGTGGCTACCTCGGCAACCGCACCGAAGATAGTTACCGTGGAAGGAGGAGGGTACGCAGAGAGTATAGAAAGCTTAAAACGCCGCCCGAGGCGAGGGTCATCGGTGGCGCCGTGCGCATAGAGCGGCGGACTGGAGAGGACAGCTAGTCGAAAAACAAGTGCAGGTGGAAAACTAAAAAAAATTTCAGGGTACACTTAAGCTGCGCCTAAAGGATATGACGCCATAGCGTAATGAGTTAATTCCCATACATGCAGAATTGGTCATTCTCTACTTTACATTCATAGATCCCTGGGGGCCCTCATACCCCTCCTGGCTCAGTGGAGCAGCTGTTAAGAGACAAGCCGCTGCCCTGTGATGGCAGGTGCTGCCACCGGTGGGCCTTGTGCGAACCAGGTTGCTCTTCCCGGGAGTCCAATCGTTAACTGCTACCTACCACGGTGGGCAGTGGGCTTGCTATCAGATGGGCAGGTTGTGATGACGCCGCAAGGTCACGTTACCTACGTGGCCCACCTGCCACCTAGGTTGGTTCTCTGGGGATTTTTCCCAGATTTTTCGCGTCTCACGGTCAAAGACGGCGACGGCGCCGTCGGCGACCCGGAATTTTCTGCGACACGGACTCCTTAACGCTGTCGCGTTAAAAGATCACTCCGCAACTATACAGATATGAAGTCCTTCTCCAATACTCCACCTCTACATATCGTAGATACCATAACAGCTGTTGCAGAATCTTGCGCGTTACACAGTGTTAACTGTCCCTTCACTTTTTCATTTATCCTCTATCTATAAATGCAGCCCTCTCGGCCAGTATCAATCCCGCCTTACCTATTAATAGCTAAACTCCAAAGGCATACTTGGCCACTGCGGCAGATTGCAAAGAATATATAAATGAGCAACGTCTACCGCTTTATTCGCTTCTTTTATGGGAACGCTGGTGACGTAGGGGGTAGTGAAAAGGGGCGACATATTTACAGACAGTATATTTACCACGTATACTCTCTCATATGGCCGCAACGGCAATTTCCAATACTTCTTGCTCGCGGGCAACCCTGCCACTAGGAGCGGTGGCTTGAAAGATGGGACGCGTGCACTAAACGCTTGCTTATGCCAGCTGCAGGCAGGCGCATACTGTTTCCGAACTGTGCCTGAAAGGTGAGGCTTCACACTTTATTGAAATGCTCTATTCGCAGAAATTCCATCCGTAGATTTATTACTGCCTAAGAGCAAGTTCATTTCTTTCTACCATTTTCGTTCGCAGGAGGTTTCTACTGCCACCCCTTTGACGATCCGGTCGTCTGGTAAGCTGCTCGTACGAAAGCATTAATTATTGCCATTGATGTGCGGCCATATGCGTGTTTGCTATTAAGCCTGTAGAGATTTTTACTTAAAGGGTCCTGAAAGAGCGAAAACGTGGTCCGTATACTTGGATTGTACGGCAAGGCAGCATATAATTAAACGAAGACTAGTTAACCATTATAAACATCTCTTTATTTTTTGCATTAGAGGACAATATTATTTTGCCGAAATTGAGGCCTTCAGCATCATAGGCTGCGTTCGCCTTAATTTGTAAGTCGACAATGTGGCTTGCGATGACATAAGAAGAATTACGCGCGCAAAGCTGTTCGTTAAAGATGCATATCCTCCTATATTCCGGGGTGTGAAATGTGCCTCAGATATTGATCAAGACTGCTAAAATTACTTGGCTTCCGAAAGGTGAATAAATTATTTTTCGCTACTTTACATACTTTTTTCTGTGTGCTTTGGCGAGTCTTATATGGAGAAACTTGTGAAATTTATGAAGCACGGAGGAAAATTATAGTCCCCCTCTTAATTTCACAGCGCAATTACGTTTGTTGGCTTCAGAGTTACGAGTGCTATTGACTGCTTGAACTGCCTCTCACACCGGTTGAAAGGCAGGTCCAAACTACCTTCCATGGCTGCCGTGACAAAGATCCCGTTTTCTAAATATGGAATGCATTACCACAAGTGGGTATAAGGGGAATATTCCTTGCCAACTAGCACACAGTTCACAGGCTACGCATTCTTTGAAGAGCGTTAGCTGAGCTAGAGACGGGTCTCTCAGGAGTCAGCCGGATCTTCTGAGCCGCTCTTTTAAAAGAGCGGGTGAGCCGTGGCTCAGTAAAAGTGAGCGGCGGTTCTTTTGGACATCCGGCTCAATGATCCATAGGACGGTAGTCCCGCGTAGTGATCCGTGCCGAACGGCGAACTGTCTGACTTAGCTCTTACTACTCCATTCGAACGTTTCTTGCCCGTCCGAGATTCAGGATGGCGGCCGGAAATCTCAGGTCAGCAAAATGTGACCCTTCATCGCGTGACCGCGCTCGCGCAGTCATCAGGCCGGCATGGCGGCTGGTTTACCTCCCATGCCGGGGTTCCGATGTGTATATATATACCTTCTGAGCGGCCGCCGAAACTGGTGCCGCTTGGAGTTGCCATTGGTGACAAAATTGTGGCCGACTCGCTTGATCTAGAGGGTTTGGAGTGGTAACAAACGAATCAGGACGATTCAACGCACACAGTTGTTAGCGCAGTTGAAGCCTGGTGCTTGAGGAAATCGTACCGACGACCTTTGTTCCTTGAAACCGTAATGAGGAGCGACCTTCGGACGGTCGTGGCGGGCGAACAAGTGGTCGTAGAGGGATGCAGGTGGTACCAAACGAATCGTCGTTTCATGATGTACACGTTGATATTCGAATTTGTCGAAAGCTTAGGTGAAAACATTAGCTAAAGCTCTTCACTTGATTTCACATTTGCGAATCATTCTTTAATTTTTTAAATTTATATTTCTAGTTTTGCGGACCATGTATAGGTGCGGACTAAACAATGTTTTTTTTTCAATATCGCCACGTATGGCACGAAATTCACCACGCTTATTTCATTCGAAGGTTTTGTGGCACTAGCGCTGTGCGTTTAGATACATCTGTATGCGCTGGTTGTACACCTGTTACCTGTATGCTATGTGCCGGGCACGGGTAATCTATGCATTAAACAGTCTTCTCCCAGTCAAAGTTTAGCTCTGAGGACTGCACATATTACTTCTCCCCCTGTTCTCTATTCCTGTCCCCTCACCTCTTTCACTTCATTTCTCCATTCTGCCTGCTGTCCTTTATTTCCGCTGCCCCAGCTCAGGTGCTTCAGTATCGATGGCAGATGCCGGGGCTAGCAAAAATCTTTTCCTTCCTTTTTACTATTATTTTTAATAAAACCACTACCACCACCACTGCACACCGGAAATTAGGGTACATCAGCTTCGCTTCCACGCAGGTCTGGGCACGCGTCCATGATAGAAGAAGTAGCCGAGGACCTACACAATGAAGGCCTCGGTGCTCCCAGCGCCGTGGTGACGTGTGTCGGAGGAGGGGGTCTCCTGTGTGGCATCGTGGAGGGCATGCACCGCGTCGGTTGGCGGCACGTGCCTGTGCTCGCCATGGAGACTCGCGGCGCGGCCAGCTTCAGGGCGGCCTGGCACTCGGGACGACCGGTGGCCATCGCCGACATCACCAGGTGCGCCTATACAACTTCACAGTAGACGCCAGCGTAGAAGCGCTCAAAAGTCCACTCAGAGGCCCAACGCAGTTATAACATGCCTGCGCTTGGGAAGGGATGCGCAGAACAGTCTATCAGTCTTGCGTATCTTAAACACATTTATGGACGCGAAGGTTCAGAGCTGTTTTCAAAAAGCTTAGACCCCGGGGAGGTTTGCTTAGATTCTACGCCGTGTAAAGGCGCTCTAGCGGCATCCATAGAAGTCCTAGACTTGGGGAGGGGGGCTTAACAAAGGCTGTACGTCTTAGGCACAGAGTGACTATCGAAACCCCGAAGTTCGATTAGAAATGTCGCTGAATTTTAGCCGGTCGGCATGCCAGGGCACGGAAAAATTTTGGCGGACGGGCAATAACCGCAAAAGCACGGCACTGCGTGGGCCATTGCCTTCAGTTCTTGCACAACTTGGTGCAGCATGGAAGAGAACTTGCCAGCACACGGCCCCCATTAGGAGCCAAGCGAGCAGATAGCATTGGTAAGAGCGTCCCGTAAGGAGAACATCGGAGACAGAGCCCTCTAACCGTGCACCGTCTCTGTTTTTCGTTTATCACGACTCGCGAGTACGCAAAATAAACGGTCCTGCTCACAACGCCGACAACGCACTGACGTGCTTCCTTTTCATCAGGACAAATAAAAGATTGCCGCCGCGTAATCTTGGGACGATTCCGCCCCACGTAACCGTGAGCGCTGAATGCGATAACCAGCAGCAGTCCCAGCATGACATATAGTTGCGGTGGTGTCTCAGTTATTAGTATACCGCGGTGACCTTCAGAACCCAAGTGGCGGTAAAACAGCTTGCAAAGTGCGCTTTGCGGATCAATGCAGCTAAGGCGGGTTCCCGCTGGCACGTGCACCTACACACACGACGCACACCTTTAGAGGGCGCTTCTACAATACAACAAAATAACTTAGAATAGAAGTGACTGCCATTATACGCCTCAAAACCCGCGGTTTGGGGCATTCATCGGGACACTGTCCGGCCATTCGTTGCAGCGAAACGACGAGACTGAGACTGCAGTGTTTTGCTACCGTTGGTGCTTTACCTAGGCACTTCCGAAAAAGAATTTCGGTCGCATAAGCTTCTAACATTACCGCTACTGTAATGCAAGAGTTCACAGTCCGGGTTCATTCTGACCCGCAGCCAGAGACGCTCCCCGAGCGAACAGCCCAAGCGATGACGATAAGTATTCACGGCTGAAAATAATCAAGTGTCATACAGAAAGGTGAAAAGGACGAAAGCGCATACTGTTCTCACACTAACCACCCGCGCTGTCAGAGGCGGCCAGCCTCCCCGCGGTTAGTCTGTTGCAGTGGGCCGAATGAATAACTGTGAAAAACAACCGGCTTGTACTGTGAAACTGTTGTGTCTGCACTTCATTTATTGCACAACTAAGAACATGGTACAACACTGACACACAACATTGAAGCCATGCCGCCGGCACCACACACACACACGCGTCAATACACACGCATGCAGCTTGTCCACAGTTGCCAACACACGCACGGTACGCCGCTGCTTTTGGCACACAACACTTCTTCCCTTGTAATTTTTTTTTTACAAGTCCAGTTTCGATGGTGGTCGACGTACCCTCACTGGGCGACCTGTGATAGGATCAGGGAGGCTCACGGGAACTGCTACCCGAGGAGTATTAAGTTTGTCTTCTGGTGCACTCACACATGGATCACGTCGAGGTGATGCAGATTTGTTTTCATCTGGAACGCAAGCAGGTGATGTCTCGTTGTCCGGGGAGGTTTGCATACTGGGTAGGAATTCAGGTTCCGGATCCAGATGGCGTTTGTCGTCGGTGTGACCCTTGCGCAGTTGATCAGTGTGACGTTTCCAGGTTGTTCCCCCAACTTCCACTTCATATGATAGAGGCCCTGTTCTGGTTGCGATTGTTCCGGGCACCCATTTACTTGTACCCCTATAGGAGCGCACAGAAACTTCTTCCCCCTCAGAAAAGGAGCGCTGAGGCTTACTTGGTTGAGATGACCCTTGTTTCTCATACGTACATCCACTGGGTTGTGGGCGTAATAGTGCCAGTCGAGTGCGTAGCTCGCGCTTGAGATAAAGGTTTGCTGGTGTCTCACCAGTAGCACAGTGGTGTGTCGTACGGTATACCAAAAGGAAGTTTGTCAACTTCTCGATGATGGATCCCTCTACTTTCATGGCCTTCATACGGTGCTTGAAGGACTGCACGAACCTCTCTGCAAGACCGTTCGTAGCCGGGTGACATGGCGCGCTAAATGTGTGTCGCACACCATTCTGCATGAGAAAGGTTCGAAGCTCTTCCAATGTGAATTGAGGACCATTGTCCGTGGCAATGCGTTCTGGAATGCCGTGAGATGCAAACATAACGCGCAGTGCATCCACGGTGTGCTCTGCCGTAGTTGAACTCATCACAAGTATTTCAGGCCATTTTGAGAATGAGTCAACAGCAATAAGAAACATTTTGCCCAGGAATGGCCCTGCAAAGTCTAAATGAACTTGGCGCCATGGTCCACTCGGCACTTCCCACGGGTGCAGAGAGACCTTTGGTGGCATGTTGCTCTCGCTGGAGCACCGTGCACATTTCTTAGTGATGGCTTCGATATCGGTGTCAACAAATGGCCACCACACAAACGAACGTGTAAGCGCTTTCATTTTCACAGTGCCTTGATGTCCAGAGTGCAGGTCGTTGAGGACTGTTTCTCGCAATACAGCTGGAATGACAGTCCTTATGCCCCAAACAATGATGCCGTGGCGTAAAGAGAGTTCATCTCTACGCCTGTAGAATGGAAGGATTTCGTTGTCTTGTTTGCACGAGTCCCACCCGTTCAAAACATGGTAGCGGACTCTCGATAGCAGACGATCACGCTCTGTGGCTTGTCTGACTTGATGAGCTGTTACAGGTAGTTGCTCCATTTGGTTCAGGTAGAAAAGTTCAGCTTCATCTGGTTTATCTTCAGGACTGTCTGGAAGAGGAAGGCGTGACAATGTATCTGCATTGGCATTATCCGATGACTTGCGGTACTGTATCTCGTAGTCGAGCCCAGCTAGAAACAAGGCATAACGTTGAATGCGTGCAGCTTGCATCGCAGGAACACTGCTGGTTGGGCCAAAGATATGTGTCAGAGGCTGATGATCTGTGATCAGCTTGAAGTGTCTTCCATACAGGTATGCATAGAACTTTTGTATACCCCAGACAATGGCTAGTGCTTCTTTATCTATCTGAGAGTACTGCTTTTCCGAAGCCTTCAAGGTTCGAGATGCAAATGCGATGGGTCTTTCACTCCCATTAGGCATTTTGTGCGAAAGGACTGCTCCGAGTCCGTGGGGGCCAGCATCACATGCTAGACGTACTTCCAGGTTCGGGTTGTAGTACACAAAGACAGTTTCTGAGGCTATAATCTTCTTTGCTTGCTGAAATGCCACCTCACATTCTTTTGTCCACTTCCATGGTGATGATTTCTCCAGGAGTGCATGCAGTTGTCTGAGAAGATTAGCACTGTCTGGAATAAACTTCCCGTAATAGTTCACAAGGCCAAGGAATGACCTCAACTCAGACGTGGACTTGGGTGTAGGGGCACGTATCACTGCCTTGATCTTGTCCTCTGTCTTGTGTAACCCGGTTCCATCGAGCTTGTAACCACAGTATGTTACAGAGTCTTCAAAGAACGAACATTTCTGGAGGTTAGCTCTGAGCCCATACTCTTGCAGTCTTCTGAGCACTAGCTCTAGGTTCTTGAGATGAGAATCTTCTGACTCACCAGTGACAAGAATGTCATCTTGAGTAGCATGACACATTGGGATTCCCTGCAGGATTTGATCTATTGTTCTCTGCCACACAGCTGGCGCAGAAGAGATGCCAAAAATCATTCTGTTGTACTGATACAGCCCTTTTTCTGTGTTGATGGTCAAGAGCGGCTTGGACTCATCGTCTACTTCCATTTGTAGGTAGGCTTGTCTCAGATCTATCTTTGAAAACTTCTGTCCTCCTGCTCACTTTGCAAAGATGCCCTCAATGCGGGGTAAGGGATACTGGTCCACCACCAAGTGAGGGTTGATTGTGGTTTTGAAGTCTCCACATATGCGGACAGTTCCATTTGCTTTCACTACAGGCACAATGGGCGTGGCCCAATCACTGTGATTCACTTTTGTCAGGATGCCGACTGCTTCCAGCCGTTCAAGCTCAGTGTTCACTTTCTCCTTCAAGGCATAGGGCACCTGTCGTGGCCTGCAGAACTTCGGTTGCACACCACTTTGAAGACGCAGTTTCAGTTTGATGTGCTTAAGTTTTCCAATGCTATCATCGAAGACGTCCCTGTGTTCTGCGAGGATCTTGTTCAGTTGATCTGCACGTGGCCCCAGTTGTTTTTCGATCCTCAATACACTGCTCAGCTCGAGAAGGTTGAAACGATTAATCCAGTCTCTTCCAAAGTGCGGAGGTCCTGGAGTGTCGACTACAAAGAACTGCACGCGTTGCGTTGACTTCCCAAACGTGACATTAGCTGTTGCCACACTGTTAGGGCTGAAGGCTTGACCAGTCAGCGTCTTGAACCGTACTGAAGTTCCCTCCAGAGGCAGATGAGAGAGATGCGCTTCGTACGTGGTTCTTGGCACAAGAGAATACTTGGATCCAGTGTCCATCTCCATTTCCAATGTGTGCCCTTCGATCTGTGGCTTCAGCCAGATCGGACTGCTTTTGTTCCTATCGTCGACATGTGCCAGAAGTTCAAATGCATCACTGTCTTGTTCAATGGCATGCACTTGACTTCTTGAAGCATGCCTATTCTTGTAAGGCTTGACCGGCGTGGTGCTCTATTGGCGTCGCTTGACTTGCTTTTACACGTGGTACTAATGGGGCCAACTTTATTGCACTTGTGGCAAACACTTGTGAGAAACTTGCATTTCGACGGTGGATGCCCCTTGCGGTCACACCTGTAACATCGTCGTGCTTCCTTCTCGACATGAGCCTCGGAAGCCGGCACTTCTTCCCTGCTTTTGAATTCGGCGATGTCCTTCACGGCAAGTTCATGTGCTACTGCTTCGCCAAGGGCGTGCTCTAGCGTAACCTTTTTTGCGGTTAGCAATCTCTGCTGGACTTGCACGTAGCGAAGACCGCACACAAATTTATCCCGCAGTGCCTGGTCCAAAAATGACCCAAAGTTGCAGTTCTGTGAAAGCCGCCGCAGTTCTGCCATATATTCGTTAGCAGACTCACCTTCTCTCTGAAGTCTCTTGTAGAACCGATGTCGCTCAGACATTTCAAGAGGCACAGGTGAAAAGTAGTCTCCCAGATACTTTTTGATGTCTGCGTACGTTTTCTCTGAGGGTTTGTTCGGCGTGGTCAGCTTGCGAAGGATAGCGTAAGTTTTCGCTCCCATGCTTGTAATTATAGCCGCTACCTTCTCTTCCGGTAAGCTGTTGAGCGCGAAGTATTCGTCCGCCCTTTCTATATACGACGACCAGTCTTCAACAGTGTCATCGAAACTGTCGAGCTTACCGATTAGCGCTGCTTGAGCTGCCATTGTTCTCCCGCCCAGCGTAGGGCTCGCAGAGTTAGGCCTGACACTTCGTGTTTGTCAATGCTCTTCTTGCGGCTGCCAGTTACTGTCGCTTGATGTGGTGATCTTCAGGCCGTTCTTGGAGCGTTCTTGATCCGGTCCTCGTCGCCATTTGTTGTGTCTGCACTTCATTTATTGCACAACTAAGAACATGGTACAATACTGACACACAACATTGAAGCCATGCCGCCGGCACCACACACACACACGCGTCAATACGCACGCATGCAGCTTGTCCACAGTTGCCAACACACGCACGGTACGCCGCTGCTTTTGGCACACAACAGAAACATCAAAACAATTTCATGCAGTGAAGGACTCGAGTTGTTTACTAGATTCCCTTAAGCTGGGGGCTCATCTACATTGGTCAAACAGTTCGATGATTCAACGAGCGTTCCAGCGAGCACTGCCGAAATCTGCGAAATAATGCACGAAGCTTCCTAATGGATTACTGCAAAGCTTGCAGGAATTGCCGCCCAGAGTTGGAGAAAACTATCTTCTTGAGGAGTGGAAAGGACAGATTCGAGAGAGAGGTGGCGGATGCCTATTATATCTCGAAAGAAGTCAGCAGATGCGTCAGAAAGCCATCCATTACGCTTACCAACGAGGAGTTCACTTTGCTAGAAGGTTTTTGTAGGTTATTCGTTTTGTCGTGTATTCCCTTCGGCATTAGGTGCTACTCCACTTGACGATGTGCCGTTGTTTGTGCGTATTCCTGCTCGCATTTTCGGCCTTTGACGCAGTCTTTTGTCCGAGCCTGTTTTAACTTTTTTTGTACTTTATTCTCCGTGTTTTTTGTTGGTCATCGGATATCATACATTGGTTGCCGGTTGATCGGTTTCGGTTGTTAAAGGTTTTTGCACTCATCACGTCTTTCGCCTTTTGTACCTTTGACGCGGCTTTGGTCTTAAACCTTCATTGCTCACCTTTTTTTCCACGTTTTTGTCGGTCATCTCGATCACTCCTCATGCGGTTGTATCGTTTTCGGTTGTTAAGGGTTGTTTGGTCATGATCATTTGATTATCATGCTGATGTAGAGCTGTTTGCTATATTTTTATTGACGTTGTTTGGGTTTTTTCTTCCGAATGGCCATGATAAAAAGTATTTTACGTGGTTACTTATCGTGCTTCATGTATTAGATCTTTTTCAGTGATCTGTTAATTGTGCTGCGTGTGTTGGCTTCGTGAGTTTGCGAATCCGTGATTGCACGGATGTTACGACGCACTGGCTTATAAAAAGGCAGGTTTGACGCGAAATAAAATTCAGTATTAAGTTGGCGCTGGTCTTGTCGTGTATCTTTCTGTTTTGTCCCCGTATTTCGCGCCGTTTTCTTTGTGAAGTACATATACGGTTCATATGAAGCGAGGCTGAGACTTGTCGCAAATAACAGGCTTCGCAGAAGGGTGCAAAGTATGACCTCGTCGCCAGAGCGGAGTGAGACAGCGCCGTGCGTCGCATCGTATCGACTCTTACGATCTTCCTGGCAGGCTTCAGTGTTCAGGCAATCAAGGTGGCTGCATCGGGCCACTCGGGAGAGGAACTGGTCGGGAACACACTGGCAGGAGCTCGCAGGAGTCGAGAAGAGCCGCCGAGAAGGGTAGTGGGAGGAAGGCCGTAACCGACGAAAAACTGGGAGTAACCAGTGATTTGTCGCAATGCGGAATTGTATAGGCAAAAGTGCCGAAAGGAACGACTTTGTCCCTATTTTGGTGGTCAGGTTCGACGTACCGTTTTTGCCGAAAGTAACCTTTTAGCAACACCTGGATCTTTGCAAAATAAGGTGAGGTCTCGTCCTCACGCTTTGACACTGTTCGGTCTTTAGGAGTACCGTAAAGGATTCAATATACGCTTGCGAGGTAAAAACTTGTTGCTCGGTTACTTTTGGCATATGGTGTAGATAGCAATCATATCTGAAAGGGTGCAGTGGAACCGCTTAGTCAGGCCATTTGTCAGGGTGGCAGTTAAAGGTCATCTTGTGAAGTGTAGAGGAAGCTAGAAGAACTTCGGCAACAAGTCTCGACAGGAACAGCCGGCCGCGGTCACTGAGAAGCACCTAAGGGGCACTATGGCGCAGTACGATGGATTGCAAAAAATTGGCAGTGGCTTAGCTCCGCTATGCCAGGATATACGTAGCGAGACGGACGTTCCCCTGGCTGAGCTTGTTTTTCGGAAACTCGAATGGTGTGATCAGTCACACTATGGGCCTTCACATCCTCTTCTGTTGGTTCCCGCAGTCTATAAAAATGTGTAAGAAAGGAGTAACTTCGAATTTTACCCCTTCTCGGCAGGCATGGAATAACTTTACACCCTTTAAGTACCTTTGCACCCTTTAAGAGTGTCCTTGTTAAGGTGCCTTCACATCGCTCTTGTGAAAATTTCGCCTGCCGCGTAACCACGTTCTCTATAGCAAACGAACTGGATTCACGCCATCCGAGGAGGCTTCGGACGCCCAGTCGCCGCCTGGTTGCGCCTCATACAGCAAATGTCACGCAGTTATTCCTGGACCTGAACTGCGCACCACGGCTGGGCCTAGCGCCTCCGGTGACATGCTGGCGGGGGTAGCTCCGCCTGCGCCGCTTGCCTCGGTGGCATTCTCGCCAGTACAAAAGCCCACTGAGCATGGGCCGGACCTCCAAAATCGTGCCTTTGTTTCATCAGATACGGCGCCTGCCTTGCCTTCTCTAAATGTACAACTCGTGAGTGCTTTACCCTCTGGACGGAACACAGATGCGGCTGCTCAG
This sequence comes from Amblyomma americanum, assembly GCF_052857255.1. Taxonomy (NCBI): domain Eukaryota; kingdom Metazoa; phylum Arthropoda; class Arachnida; order Ixodida; family Ixodidae; genus Amblyomma; species Amblyomma americanum. The sequence continues at coordinate 125,685,158 of NC_135503.1, forward strand.
CCTGTACTTCTGGATCGACCTCTACCAATACCACATGCCACGTTGAGCACTCCAATGGACCTGTCATCAGCCCCGCCAATCGGGCCGCCGGCCCTCCGCTCTTCTCAAAAGCACCCTTCAGGAGACGCTGCAACGCGTACCTCTTCGGCCATCGGCGGCTCACAAGGCAAACGTTCCTGCATAACCACAGACCGCCCAGTTGTGTCTACCCACGGCTCAGTGAGTTACAAAGCCACTATTAAATCTCTCGCAACGAAAAGCCTTACAGATATAACCGACCAGAATTCTGCAGGCAAATCTGGATGCATGTCTCGGAACGAAAGGTTTTCGCGGCTTTACGGCCAGAAAGAAGTCCAATATCGTTGCTGTGTGGCTCCCGACTTTAGCTGCCGTGGAACGTCTGCAAACGCTATAGTGCATTACAGTTAGCAGCGAGGTCTCGGTACCGGTACAGGTGTACCTGGTTGATGGATCCGACTTGCAACGTTGTGTTGTCTACAACGTCGATGTTAATGAGAACCAGGCCGCCCTTCAGCGTGAGCTTTATTGTTCCACTCACCGAGCGATCCAAGCACGTTACATGGGAAAAGGGCGCTCATGCATAGTCACCCTGCAAGGCCCACCAACACCGCCGGCCTGTTTGTACTATTATGGCTGCATTTTACGGCCTCGGCCATACAAACCAACCGCCGTCTACTGCTACAGTTGCTTCAGACCTGGCCATATGCGTAGATCCTGCCCTTTCACAACTCAAGTGGAGCCTGTGTCAGAAGGCGCAGCGGCGTACAGATGTGGCCTCTGCAAAACTGACGACCACGACATCACATCACCCACTTGCCCCACAAAGCAGAAGGCAACAGAAAAGATTCGTCGTGGGTATTCTAAGGAAATGACTGAGAATGTGAACACGCCCCTTGTGCAGACTTCCAACCGGTTTGCACCTCTCCAGTCGGACGATGACGAGTGGCCCGAACTTCCCGTGCTGCACACTCATGAAACTGCTACCCAGCAGACTTATAGCGATAAAGTGCGTAAGGACTGCCGACATCAGCAGGCTACAAAACAGCTTAGCATCCCGGAACCTCTCAATGGTGACATGGTAGCAGTTGATGACCAAATTACACGCCTTTTGGCAGAGGTCTCAAGGCTCCGACAACACCGTGAACTGCTTGCCCGCCGTAGACATTCACCGGGATGTGGCACCGCCACTAGAAATGATGAATTAGCACCGAACATGTCCCGCCCACCAGCTTCTTTCACCGCTCCTCCCAGAGTACCTGCTACATTGCCAGAAAACTCTACAGCATCCATGCTCCGCTTCATAGTTACCCAGTTATCCAACCTGACATCTGTTCTCTTGCAACGCTTGGACTACTGACCGTAGATGGCGTGTTCCGGCTTTTCTGATGTGCTCCAGTGGAACTGTAGAGGCCTCTCCACTAAAGTGGGAGAGCTCAAAACCCGTCTTCGCTTGCACAAGCTCCAGGTGTGGGCCATGTTACTGTAGGAGACCAATGCCTTGCCAGCAATCCCGGGCTTCAGTGGTTATGCGTCGCCTTCAATGAACGACCATCGTGTACACACTGCTTCCCCTCCGGGAAACGCGGCGGTGTACGTTAACACGCGTTTCCATCATGTATGCGTCTCTCTGGAAACTTGGTGCACCTCGTATCAGGAGGTAGTTGCAGTTTCTGTAAAATTACCCATGGCAACTGTTGTGGTGGTATCTTACTACGTAAAACCAGCGGGTGGCGCTCCCTCCGGTATTAATCTGGACTGGTTATTGACTGTGCGTAGGAAATACCCCGGGTGTCCGATTTTAATCGGAGGTGACTTCAACGCCCCACATCCAGACTGGAGGTGCCCTACTTCGAGCCCCCGCGGCAGGCGTGTGCGGGATGCCTTCGCGGATGCGTTGTTTATTCTTCTAGATCACCCCAGTTCAGCAACGCTGGCTATGCGTCACAGTCACAGTACTACCTATGCTCCTGATCTAACGTGGTGGTCTGGCCCCGGCACTCCCTCGTGGCAACCGTTAGCCTGACTGTTGGGGCAGTAACCACCACCCTATAATCATCGGTGCCCATCCATCACGTGCTCGCCGGTTACGCCGCAAGTGCACGGTGGTCAACTGGAATTGTTTCCGTGCTATTGTCCAGGATTTCCCTGCAGAGTCGTCACCGCTTGTTGACCGCATACAATGCGCGTTAAATAGGGCTACCACCTGCACCTGGGCAGACATCGATCGACCGGTTCCAGAAATCGGTCTGCTAAACTTGTGGGCTGCTCCCCGGCAGGCCGAGCTGGCAGCCTTAGTTGATCCCACATCTGCAAAGGCACGTATAAGACTGAACTATACTACTGCCAAGGCTCGGAAATATGAACGCGATCTATCACGAAGGCAGTGACATGCGTGGTGCGAGCAGTTTTCTGCGAAGTTGTCGAATCCATCTCTCTGGCGAACTTTCCGTCCAATGGAACACGGTCACCATCGCCCCGACGCAGCTAGCACCGTATGCTTCGCAGCTAACTTGTCTCCGGATGATTTCGCCAGAGGAGCGGCATGGAAATTCTTTCCAAAATATGATGTGTTGCCACTTTCATCTGCCCAGTCTAACTTGGCCGGGATTCCAGCTTACGTAAATAAACTGTCATCAGCACCAGATGCCGAGGGTATTGCGTCTCCTTTTACCATGCCTGAGTTGCTTGCAGCAATATATGAGGCTAAACGAAAGACATCGCCCGGTCCGGATGCCATTCCATATGAGGTGTACAAGAACATGAGTTGTGCTGTCCTCCCTCAACTTCTCGACACCATTAACACAGTATGGCTAAACGGCTCGGTGCCTGAGACCTGGAAATTGGCCACTGTGATCCCAATTCCAAAAGCAGGGAAGCCACCGACGCATCTTGGCAACTTCACGCCTATTTCTCTAACATCAACACTATGCAAGCGGACAGAGAAAATGTTAGCCACACGACTGTCGTGGTGGCTGGAGCATCACGGTTTCTACCACCCCGCACAAATTGGCTTCTGTCCATTCATCGGCGCTGAAGATCGTTTGGCTGTAATGGCGTCGCAAGTTCTGTCATCAACTCTCAGCCACAGTGTACGTACCGTCCTCGACAAGGATACCGAAAAGGCTTACGATAATATAAGTCATGCTGCCATTTTGCATTCAATTCACATGCCGCATTTCCCTCTTCGAGTATACAATTTTATAAAGTCCTTCCTTGAAGGCAGACGATTTGCCATACACCTCAGTGGTGACTCCCTAGGATCATTTGAATCTGTTCGCGGTGTACCCCAAGGCTCGGTGCTGTGACCAACACTGTTCAATATTGCCTTCATTCCTCTTGCATGGCGCTTACATGATGTCCCTGACGTTAAGTTCTTACTGTACGCCGATCATATCACTATATGGAGCACTCACCAAGACCTGCTAACTCAAGCGGTGGCCCTACAGTCAGCCTTAGATATTACCGCCAATTACACTATGTCTGTCGGCCTACAGCTTTCAGTGAGCAAAACTACGTTCATGCCAGTGGCCAACCGCTGGGGACGCCGTAAACTCGCTGCCATGCCAATCCGTCTCCAGCTATCTCGAACCCCAGTTCAAGAATCTTCGACATTGAAAATTCTGGGTTTGTTGATACATCAGTCCGGAACAGGTACTGCCTGGCTTTCTCAGGCTAAAAGCAGGCGTTGCAGACTTTGGACCTAATCAGACGTATTGCTTCCAAAAGCGGCGGCCCTCGCTCCCATGTCGCACGACATTTGGTGAAAACGGTTTTGCAACCACGCCTCATTTACCAAGCACAGTTCCAACAATTAACTAGAGCTCAGTAGGATCGCCTGGAAGCCGTCAATCTAGAGGCAATGAGAGCTATCACTTGCCTTCCACGCATCACGCCGGTCGTGGCACTTCAAGAAAATGCTCAGTTCAATACCCTTGACGAGCTTGCGCAGCAGCGCCGTGATGCTCGTAGCCTTAGGGCCACCCTTTTGCATTCACCGCGAGCACTCCGGACCTTTGCTTCATCACACACCATACTGTCGCCGCCACCGTCAGTTCTTCTTCCATAGTACTTCGTGCAGCTGTGCGACAACAAACCTACCGATCTACGTCGCCCAACCTCACCTTATGCGGCATTGTCCCTTCGCGAGCTAATCGCGGAACAAGATAGTCACCTACCCCGCGGCTCAATTATTATATATGTTAATGCCAGTATCTAGGACTTTGTAACGACGACCGCGCTTTACTGTCCCTGCCAGCCTGAACATGACGGCCAGGTTTCGGTTCGCGGAACCCCCTACTTCCTTCTGTGCTGAGCTGCTTGCTATACAAGATGCGCTTCGCTCTGTAGTCGCAGTTACCTTGCTCCCTACAGCCCAAATTATCATCCGTACTGACGCCCTTCAAGCAACTCTACTCCGACGCGTCAGCCGCAGCCCAGAAATGTGCCAGAATATACATCACCTGGCGGCTCGCATCCCACAAGCCATTCGAATTGAGTGGGTCCCACGTGACCTACTCAATTCACAAAGATCTGCAGATTCTGCAACCCGCCTGCCAACCCTACCCACGTCAATGCCTCAATTCCTCAGTATGGATGATGCTACCCTCCTTCTCACAAGAAAGGAACACCTCCGGCGCCGCACACGTGCTCTCGCCCCTCCGTTGCGATAACCCTCCCCCGCGGTCTCACCCGTGCAGAGGAGGTTGTGTTCCGGAGGATCCGGGCAGGAGTTGCCCTCACTCCTGCCGTAACTCGGACGTGGCCTCAATTTCGCCACTTATATCCCCGCCTAGGAAGTCCAGTCTGCAACCCACAAGACACTGAGGCTGACATTCACCACTTGTTGTGGGATTGCCCGGCACTGAAGCCAACTAGAATTCGCTACCTGGCAGCAGCGGGTCTGCACCCAGACAACCTGTCCTCATATATTGATTGGACGCAGGGGCCACATCACCGCTCCCTCCTCGCCTTCATTAGATCGGCGCATCTTTCCTGCTTTATTTAACACCCACCCACTCTTTTCTTTTTCTTTCTTTTCTCTTTTCTTCGTAACTCCCCTTATGCCCTGAGGCAATAAACGACGCTATTAAAAAAAGTACCTCCTGCGAGACGTTTAGTCTGTTTCGTGAAAGTAGCACCTTTTTTACTCTTTTTGTCATTGTTGAGAACTGTGTTTTGTTTCTTATGACGAATATGGCGGAAAAATGCTTCCTAGGTTTCTCCTCGAGGCACATTGGGTTTAGTGACTTAAATGTTTTAGGCTAAAGCAATACTGCAGCATTGTTTCCACTTGCGCAATATCTCTATGCTAGCGGGTTCTTTTTACTGAAAAATGCACAGTTTTCTTTTTTCTTACGAAGTAAACTCTGAAGGGCGGCAGTTCTAGATGATCAAAAAGACATCTTTTTTCCATGTGGAAGTTAAAGCAAGATGTCTTATAAGAAGAAAAAGCTTTTCATAGAAGCTTTGCTGTTTATATCCTCCCAGAGTTTCTGATCATAACTTACCGCCCTAGGTGTAATTTTTCCTTTAGCAACAAAACCGAAAACAATGACAATGACTAATCTTTTTTTATGGTGCAATGCAAAGAGGCAGCCAGAAGGAATACATGTATGTGAGGTCAGGATTCATTTCCGCAACCTTTTGTTTTTTTAAACTTGCACTGATCAAGGTTTTCGTATTTCTTCATTTCTCAAATACGAGGTGGCACGTTATTTTACTTACAGCATTAAGATGGTGCCGTGACCAACGTTGTTTCGTAAAGCACGTCGGATGAGGGCAGTTGCATGAACACGTCCTTGAAGCAAGTTGTTCTTAAGCGGTGAGCACCCTCAGCGATGTAAAGCTGGACCCTCGTGGTAGTACGCGGGGCGCGTTTGTACTCCGACGTAACGCGCGCGCGGGGCACGGCGACGTCACGTTGGCCACAACGATATCCTCTAGCCTCCAACGGCGCTTGACCGCCGACACGTTCGGCGGCTTCGGCGCACCCCGACCACACCAGCGGCAACTAGGAGCATGTGTCGATTTCGCTCCGAGCGCGTCAGCCTCCGCCGGCCCGGCCAGACCGGTTCCGCTTGTCGTCGGGGCGGCGTTTTCCCGTTTTCCAAAACTGATGGGAACCGTCTTGAGTTCAGGTTTGCAAAGATTAAGGTGAATACCCCTCTACGTTTCTGAATAGATTACCATGGAGGGCGACTGACTCAGCTCTCTTCAGGCTAACCCCGGTTGTGGGTAGAAATGGAAGTGAAAGCCAGCCTGTGAACGAGGGTGTTTGTCGGAAAGGAACTTCTTGTAAGTCAGCTTTTCTGGAATTTTGAAAGTTGGAACCTATAAGACACCTTCACGGACAGCCTTTTAATTTCCTGCTCTGCCAACAGAGGGAAGGTGAGTCAATAGCCTTCCGTTTTATATTTTTTATAAAAGAACAGAGAGTGATGCCCCCAAATCTCAGTGAACCTGAAGCCCCACAGGTCACCAGCAACTTTGTTGCGCAAGGGTACTATAGTGCACCATTGTACCGGTCTCCACCTGTTCCTCGCGTTCGCAGTCATGCTCTGCACACTAAAGGAGAGAGAGCGAGTATTTATTGTGGATAAGCTAGAGACCAGTGTTGGTACAGGAGGCGAACTTGGCGCTCTGTAAAGCCAGTAGAAATTTTGGATTCACTGAAACTTTTGGCTATTCATTGTGTCCTTTCAACAACTTCCCTCTCATACAGATAAAAGAGCATCTTCCTCTTCCTTTTCGAACAAAAATGCGGAAATGTGAACAAGGGTTTCCGTTTGATAAATAAGTGCTATATTGCAGAGGGTGCTACTATTCTTCAAGTTGTCAACTGACCACTTGCGGATACCAGTAAGTCGTCTTTTCCGGAAAGCTTGTTTTCCAACTAAAAGGTCTCGAACCCAAACGACACACTCACATTCTTCTTGAGAAGGAAAACTCCGGATGGTCGCGCGCTGTCTGCAGCAGAGGCTAGGCATGGAGAGGAAAATGCCTTCGCCGCCGTTCCATGGTGTGTGGGTTGTTCATTGTTCGGGCTACAGGTGCAGAGGGGTGAATGGAGGAAGTTAGAGCGCAGGCGGGATTAATTTTAGCGCCAGGTACAAAAAGCAGTCCGGCCAGCAATATGGCGATACGTGGAAACGTGTATAGCAAGAAGGAAAAGAGTAAGAAGGGCTTTAGGAGGCGAGAAAAATCACGAATGAGAAGTGCACCCTTCCTTGCTTCTAAAAACACCTCTGCAATTGCTGACATGCTGACTTGGAATGCCCTTGGAATGCAGCCCTTTTGGAATGTGCTGCTTTTATGGAAGCTCCTTTCCCGATCTTTTCACACTGTACACTGTACTCCTCTCTGGGGGGTGACAGACGAGTTGGTACCTGCTTTGTGGCTTTATCCTCTGTCTCGCTGCATGTTTCATTTGCTTGCAGTTCCTACATCCGTAGTATTCTTCACAGTACAGTTTTCACCAACGTCCGTCCTAGCGGCCGCCACCTCTGAGGCTAGATTACGGCGGTGAAGGCAATACGTTTTCCGTAATCCGCTTATCGCCAACCTTTTTCCGCGTACGCAGCGAAAGGTAGCCTGTGCGACCAAAAATGACTCCCGTGACGTCACGGCTTCTTAGAAAAAAAAATCAGGCTCTTTTTTTCGCATGTAATTAAATGATTTCCGTCTTGTTACAGCTGTAGTCTTTTAACGATTATTTCTACTAATATTGAAGCATATTTCCTTGCTTTTCATAATCTCGTCCAAGCTGATGTCAGTGCAAACCACTTTACAAAGAACTACATCACGAGAGCGTCGCCAACGGATTGAGTCGCTGTTCAAGCGTATCAAAACGTAGTTCAACAGAGCTGGACCTCGTTGCAGAATCTTCTTTATGTTAATAAAAGTGGCGAACATGAATTAAATGTAGATCGACGCGGCGCAAGTTTTTTCGTTCCTGTGCATCGCGTTTGCGAGACGCCTTCAGAGCGATGGATTCGGATAAGAGCGGGAGATAGAGTTCAATCGTGACAGTTTGAGTAGCCTCCGATTTGCTGAGGACATAACGCAGGGCCTAGGGAAGAATGGCCCATGGTGTAACGCCCGTATAATCACTCAGCACAGAAGGGTCGGAGCAAAACTAGATGAGAATATAAGTTATTATCAACTGGCCGGGAATCGCAGAATAGTTGCACGGCCGCAGGTCCGGTCCACAGGCATGAAATCGCTAGGAGAATATGAACGAGGGAGCTGGAGGGCACTGACAGGCACTCTAAGATTATGTCCAGACCTGGAAACAAATCTTGCCACACATCGATAAAAAACTTCGACGTTAACGAAAAGGCTTCAAATTGAAATGCGGAAAACAAATATCTCCGTTTGAGTGTTTTAAATTGCGCGGCAATCTGGACACCTTTACCATACATACAGTATCCTCTATGCATACTTCCAGGTTCTGCACAATGGCATGGTGCTAGTTAAAACAGCCACGCATTTTTTTTAGCACAGCTGCGTCAAACCTTCACTCTGAGAACGCTTTGTGGTTCGTCACGCGTAATATTGGTGCACTCTTCTGTAACAAGGCAGCCGAAATCGAGACGGGCTCCCTAGGCACCATTATATCATGTTCAAACACGCATGGACCGTTTCCAGTAATGGCAGTGTTTTTACGTATACAAGCCAGCGGGTGCGTTTTTTAACTGCGTAAAATTTCGGGCTGATGTTTTGGTATTTCAAACAGCGTTTTAAACGCAAGTTTTCGAATCCCCACATGCATTCTTCCAGCTGAAGCACAAGCCATCAAATAGCATGGAATCAATTTTAAGGCTGCAGCATCTCTCCCAACTCTGGCACTCGCTACCAGCTTCCAGGCGCCCTCTGCAATATGGTGGGCGATAATTATAGTTTCACATAAAAATAAATCGAAAACCTTTTTTAGCAACGATGAACCAGACCGTCACGTAGTATTATTCTAAACGATATATCTCAGGGTACTTAAAAATGGTGAGCACTTTTCTACACCTATTTTTATTTCGCAGCTATATAGTAATGTCAGAAAACGGCAATATTTAGGCCATTTCTGTGACGCTGCTATATTTATTGGCCGGACCACGCTCTGAACATCGTAGGTTAATGGTGCAAAGCTGAAGCTGTTAATAGCGCAGATTGGTAGTTTTCTCGTCGTGGAACGTTAAAAGCCAGTTCCGACCGTGGCTTTGCGGCGCCAGTAAATTCCGGAAGTATACCTTGGACATCGTTTCATCGAAATCACATATATATCATAGAATTCGAATATCGAACCGAACTTCATTTACTGAAATGATCGCAACTGCACCAAATAAATCTCTTTGCTACTTTTGTCACGAAACACAGAACGATGGCAGATAGCCTAAGCCATGTTAGAATATTCAAGCTTACGGCAGGCTAATATGTGAAATAAACTGAAAAACTAACTTAAGTTAGACTCGAGCTAGTTAGAAATGACTTAGAATCTAGTTAGCTTCCACGCAGTTTCAATCGCCCACGTGATCAGTGCATATAAGCGTTGCGTTATTTGCTTTAGAACCTCGGGCCCCTTATGGCACTGCAATAGAACTGCAGTTGTTGTCATTGTATTTTACCTGTGTTTCTCGTTGTCTGGTCCATGTTCCTTTTGTGAATGTACAGTCGGGGACAAAAGTCTGGAGACCACATGTTCCTCAAACGAAGCCAATAGCTCTGCTATTAGCCACCGGCTGGAGACAACACTTGTGGAGGTGAATGTCAAAATTTTGTTCTTTCATCTCCACAAGTGCGGTCTCCAGCCGCTGAATAATAATAGAAGTATCGGCTTCGTTTCAGGAACACGTGGTCTCCAGACTTTTGTCCCCGACTGTATGTTCTGTACATATGAGTTTCAAGGGCAGGGGAGGGAGGGGGTATGCATGCGTTTTGCAATAAGAATAAAATTGTCGCTGAAATTTTCGTTCACTGCAATACCTCATATGACATCAAGCCGGCGCTTTCCTAGAAGAATTGCCGAGCCGCCAGCGTCGCTCAATTGTTCAAAAACAACATAAGCAGCGGACCGTTGCACGGAGGCAAAGTTCGAAGGAAAGAAAGGTAGGAGTCGGAGGAAGAGTGATTAATTAATAGAGTAGGTAAGCCGATCGCAGCGGCGAAGCGCTAGGACCAAAATGGTCCGCTTTCAGCGCCGAAATGAAGAGAATGACGGAGGCTGCGATTTTCAGAAGAAAACGGAGTTATTGGAGCCCTCCAGTTCGTGATTATTTTGTTGTGCTCATTAAAAAAAAAACTTTTGGGCTATTTTCGGGATACATGTCATTTTCACATTTGGCTACATTCCGGCTACTTTTTCTCGCTTTGGCGTTTAGTACTCGGACCCATTCGACAGCCCTGCTTGAGGCGCGTCCACATGCTTAGTCGCGTGCGCCTCAGGCTGAAAATTCTCTCGGAACTATGCCACCGCCTGTGTCGCAAAACCAACGCGGACTCCCTATTCTTGCCCTGTGGGTGCTGCGCAGCGGAAGTGCAACCTTTTCTTTCGGAGCAACCTCGGTGCCAGTATTTGGGTTTGAAGGGGGCTTGCAAGCAAGTGTTATTTTACTTTTTCAGGCACACAGCACACGCACACTGATTCTTAACCCCCCCCCCCCCCCCCGCCAGAAAAAAAAAGCAAGACCGGAGCTGCATGAGTCTCTTCGAAACACGTAAGCGTGGCTTAGCCAGCTACGTGGTTAGAGTAAAGCTGCGTTTTCTTTAAAAATACAAGTCAGCCGAAACATGTGAAGAAAACAAGTCGTGCCTCGTTTATACGACCCCTGTTAATATGGACGACTCGAATTAGGGACAATTTAAAAAAGCTAGCCGACGCGGCAAAAAAATGTCATGACATCTGACGCAAAGGCAGCCAAGGGCCTGTGCTCAGTTGCTGGCGGAATTTCCTAAATCACACACACAAAAAAGGGGGAATATTTCGCGCCGTTCCTTTCTGCCCCTGTGCAAAGACTGCGGGGAGGGAGCGCCGACGGGCCGACGTGGCCTTGAAAACAACCCGGCAAGCCGGCCCGAACAGTTTCCTTTACAGTGTTCTAGAACCTAACCTTCTAGAACACTGTAGTTTCCTTCTCCTCTCTTTTTATTTCGCCGCGTGGGTGCGGACAGCTGCGGGCACTGCTAGAAAAAAAAGGGAAAAATTTGTTCTCGTCACGTGACCGAAGAAGCTGGATTTTGGCGGCATTGGAACCCGAAGCCGAAGCCGAAGGCAATCTTTGCCGGCGGCATGGCCTACATGGCCGCGGTAGCCGCGGTACGTTAGGATGTTGGGCACAATTCGGCGTTTGCACGGACGTTTGTCTGCTGCCTGTAGCTGCTTCGAGTCCTATCGTGTCTTTTTCCAGTGTTCCCTCCGTGGCGAACGTGTTCAGTTCAGGATGCTTGCTGCGAAGACGGATTTGGGTTGCAACGATATGGCGTGTGCGACTTCGTGAGGCCACCAGTGAGGGCGGATCGAGCACGCGAGAAGTGTGGAGAGTTGCTTCCATCTTGATTTTGCGTTGATACATGTAAGTCATCAAGCAGTGCATGCACAAGCGTAGAATGTTGGGCTTGTTGACGTGAGTTCCTCTTGAAAACAGCGCTTAAGGTGGACAACACGAGCGCCTCCGTCTTTCTCGTCCCGTTCAGCAAAGCGGAAATTTGGGCGAGTTGGTAAGTATTCATCATTTTTGCTCACAGCGCAACAAGAACGGGACACGATGCTAAAGGCAAACAAAAAAAAGCGCCGACTATCATCCGTTTTTTTTATTGAACAAAATGCGTATATATACAGACAAGACTTATCAAGACAACAAAAATTATCTGGAAGGCACGTGGGAGGTCAGATAACTGAATTTTCTCTCGGATAAGGTATATATATATATATATATATATATATATATATATATATATATATATATATATATATATATATATATATATATATATATATATATATATATATATATTAAGGAAGCCAACAGTCACCGAAACCAAGGTGGATAGGGGAATGTTTCTAATTTGTTTTTTTTTAATTTGCAGTGCGAATCAATTAGTTTAAAGAAAATTACTTATAAAGCAGCAGAAAAACAACCATGCCGCCGGTGGGATCAGAACTCACGACCTCCGAATATCGTGTCCGGCGCTCCGAATATCGCGTCCGGTAGAGCACCGGACGCGATATTCGGAGGTCGTGGGTTCGGACCAGTGAATAGTCAGCGCTTGTTTGTGTTTGTCTTTTGTCTCGTCTCCCGTTCTTGTTGCGCTGTGAGCAAAAATTATGAATATTTCTCGTCCCATCTTTCCCACAGTTATCAATACCAGGCTGGGTGAATCCACGCGAGATCAAACTACCTAAATATTTCATATTTTAAGTTTTCTTGATTCAGTAGGCCAAGAGTGAATTTCGTTTTTTGAAAGTACCAATATTGCAGATGAAAAAAATTATGAACGACGCCTTGGCAGAGGCAGCGTTTTCAAGCACAGCTCATTTTCGCAAATTTGCCATGACGTAAGAATCTAGATGTGAAAGCCGTGATGGATATATTTCTCGTGCTACATGTACAGGTGAGAAGGAATATGTCAGGCTTATTTCCGCAATTTTGAAAAAATTGTTTGCTCGAAAAAATTTCGAAAACGAGACTATTTTCAAGAATTGTTTTCTCCGCAAATAATAAGTACGTTTTTTTGAAATTTGTACAATAGATAAGCATTGAGGTGCTAAAAGGGTGCAAGAAATATTGCCCTAAATTTGGCATTTCTGAATACGGTAGTGTTTTTCAATAATGTTTTCAACAAAAACCGCATCTTCAATTTTTCTTAAAACTCTGGTGACAAGTCTCGAGAAGGAGGTGAAGAAAAAATTACGAAAGAACATGTTACAATATTTTGTTTCCAACAATATTATCTAAGCTCGAACTGGTGGTTTTTTAGCATCAGAAGGAGCGCCTAAATAAAGGACAGAAGCTGCAAACACGCCCTCCGCTGCTCTAAATTTTCTCCAGATCCCAACGCTGAGACGTTTTCCTTCAAGAGAGTGCATACCTAATACTTTTTGAGGACAGACACTGATCTGTGATGTAAGCAGGATTCGGTAGTGCCGTTACGGCCGGGTGCAGGTAACAACTTGGAGTGCGGCCCATAGTAGGAATGCATCTAAAGAAAAGTTTTGCATTTAATTCTATTACTGCACCGTGCACCTATGAAGCTGTGTGTGTCCCCAGGCCCTCGCTTTGTCGTTTGACTGCAGGCATACTGTGGCTAATTTTCTTTTCTAATTCACGTTTAATTTAAAAAAATGCATTTTGGTTTCTTTTTTAGCCGCTGTTAATTTATTTTGATTGGTTATGCTGGTATATCCTAGATTGGTGATGGCTCTGCTGCTTTTGCTTATCACAGAGCCTCGAAAATGCCTATGGTAAAAGCCTATGGAAAAGGAAGACGATGAAGACAAAATTGGGCTGTCGCCCTTTATTTATTTATTTATTTCTGATACCCTCATGGCCCACAGGGCATTATTGAGGGGAGTGGTACATAGATATAAAATGAAACTCTTACAAAAAGGGGGTTAACGCATACGTCGCAAGGTCTCGGGACGGACCCTCCGACACTTCCTTCACGATGCCGACGTTCGTGCCGTGAGGCGCGCAGGCCTAAATCAGCCTGGTCAATGGACGTGAAGAGTAATTACGACATGGAATGATCACATCCTGCTATCAATGCGTCTGCCGTTTCGCCTGCTCTTCAGCCTCAAGGATGTCTCCTCAGCACTTCAGCTTCTCCTGCACCCGGTATTTCATCGTTGCTCAAGTCACCTCCTTCACTTGCAGGGGACGAACCATCGATAATCCATACCACCTTGCCTGTTTCTGTGCCTACCCCTACATCACTCCTGTCCTCTCCTGTGCGGACTGTTTCTGATGACAGTATTGAACCGGCTGCGAAAAAGGTAAAGGCCACTCTAACCTATCTTACCCCTTCAAAGACGACACCATCAAACTATCCACTCCCGACACTTGATCGCTCCTTCCGAGTGCACATTAAGCCTACCGTGCAATACGACATAACGTCAGTTCCTTCAAGATCGGTGCAGCAGCTCATTGACCGTGCACTGGGCATCTCAGGGTACCGCGGCTTTATTTACCACCGTCCCTCCAATTCTGTCACCGTTCAAGTAGCGTCACTTGGCGATGCTGAAAAGATCTGTGGCATTGACAAATTATATATCTGCGAGTCACAGTATATACCTGTGCAGGCCTATCTAGCATCAGGACCCGGCTTGCAGAGATGTCATTTACGACCTCGAACCTAATGCGCCTCCGAAAGAAGTGATGACGCATCTCTACTCTGACACCCACTCAGTGCTTAATGCCCGTCGACTAGGAAACCGAGGCACATTTCTTCTACTGCTTGCGGGGCCGTTAGAACTTCCTACCCGATTCTTCTACAATGGACGAATCGTTCACCCGAAACCTTTCCGTCCTGCACCAGTCTACTGCTATCGGTGCCTGCGACAAGGTCACATCAAAAAGTGGTGCCCTGCATCCCAAGACACTCTGCCCAAACCACCAGCAGACGGTCTTCCCTCATTTAGCTGCCCATTCTGTAAGACAAATGACCACGACATCACTTATTCCAAATGCCCTCGAAAGAAACGTCGTCCGCTAGCTGCGCCTACTCAGGTTGGAGTCAAGATCTCCAACCGTTTTGCGGCTCTGTCGACAGACACAGATGAGGCAGATACTGAAAAGCCGCCAGCATCTTTGCCTACACCTTCCGGTATCCGCCCTTCCTATGCCAATGTTGTAAAGACAGGTTCCCATACCCAGCGGAGAAAAGAAGATGAATTTCCTCCAATAACCTCCTCTATGCCTGATGAGATCTCTGCCATCGATGACGCGATCGCCAACGTTCGCTAACAACTTGATCAGCTCTGCCGTCGTCGCTCTCTCACTGCAACGTCCACATATACTGCCAGTTCAGCCTGTTTGCCAAGTGCCTCCTTTGTCCAATGTACACAGTCGTTCAGACTCAAAATATGACCAATCAGGGCAATCTGTAACATCTTCAATGTCATCCCTCATTATACTATTGCAGCAACTCCCTCAGATGATTTCATCTGTTTTGCAAGCGAATGGCTACTAACGCTACTTCCCATGTCGTGCAATGGAACTGTCGGGGTCTTACTAATAAGCTCCCTGAATTGAAGCTGCGCATTCAAGAAGGCAAACTCTCTGCTTGGGCTTTCCTTCTTCAGGAGCATAATGCCATCCTTCCTCTCTCTGGTTATTGTGCATATCACAATCCATCAATACCCGACCGCCGTAGTGGTCTTGCTCCTGGTAAAGCAGCTATATATGTTCGACACCACATTCTCCCGTCGACCTGTCTCGTTGGTGCAATACCCGACAAGAAGTAATTGCCATTCTCACTAAGCCGCAATGTACTCCAGTACTACTGGTTTCTTTTTACGGCCGACCCCAATCCTCTACACTCAACCTTGGATGGCTTACACATCTGCGCACCTCTTACCCAGGTGTACCCATACTAGTTGGTGGAGATTTTAATGGGCCACATAAAGCCTGGGGTTACACCCATAACTCTAAACGTGGAGATCAGATTTACGACACGTTTTTTGACCAGTCGTTTACACTTCTGAACAACAACTCTAATTATACCCGCCCGCGTGCTCCTCCATCAACTCCGGACCTTACGCGATGGCTGGGTCCCGGCAATCCTCACTGGTCTTGTGACGCAGACACCTGGGGCAGTGATCACTCCCCCATCCTAAGTGACTTTGCTTCAAGTACATTGCGTAAAATTCGCCGAAAGGTCCATGTAACTTCTTGGGACAGTCTTCGCAAGGATTGTCGCCTCGCCTCAATAACTCCTGCCTCAGCACTTTCGACATTTATACTTGTCTTAACTGAGAACACAGTTTCTTCCACTGTGAACGAAGACCAACCAAATCCTGACTTCAACCTCCTTAATCTCTGGGCAAGGCGCAAACAGCTGGGCGTGTACATCACTCAGCATCCTTCAGACCAGTATGCACGAACGGAACTTCATAGAGTCACCGCTAAAGCCCGTCGGTATTCTAAACGCCTTCTGCACAAGCGCTGGACAGAGTGGTGTTCTCAACTCTGTACTCCTGTCGGCAATCGCCACTTGTGGCGCGTATTTCATTCCATGGAACGCAAGCCATCCGTCAAAGACTATGCCGAGAGTATTCGTCTTGCCCTTCGTCTTTCTCCAGATGAATATGCTTCGCGAGCTGCCCTTCAGTTTTTTCCGAATTATGACTGTTCACCTGCACCTGTTCCGGTCAGTTTAACATGAGCCAGAGGATAAGATATCATGCCCGTTCACCATGGCTGAGCTTATAGCTGCAATTAAAGACATCCGCCCTAACACTGCACCTGGTCATCACGGTGTACCTTATGCCCTTTTCCGGAATCTGGATGGTGAAGCATTGACTTCACTTCACAGAATTTTTAACGAAATCTGGATATCCAGTGAGATGCCACCAGATTGGAAACATTCAGTGGTAGTTCCAATACCAAAGCCTGGAAAATCACCCACAACTCTTGGGGCCCTACGACCGATTTCTCTTACCCCAACTATTTCAAGTTGTATGAAAAACTGCTTGCCACTCGACTCTCCTGGTGGCTCGACCATCATCAGAAATATTCGTCTTTCCAAATTGGTTTCCGACCAGGATACGGATCTGAAGATGGTCTTGACCACTTTGCCAACGACGTGATACGTCGTTCACCTTACAGCCGTCTTGTTTGCACAGTCCTGGCAACAGATATCAGGAAGGCCTACGACAACATTCCTCACGAAGCCAATCTCAATACTATGTCATCACTTGGCATGCCCTTGCAGATACGTCGAGCAATTCATGCTTTTCTCTCACAAAGGACATTTGCTATCCGTGTTAATGGTAAACCTACAGGCCGCTTCATTTCTAATCGCGGAGTACCGCAGGGCTCAGTTTTAGCCCCAGTTCTATTTAACATCGCATTCATTCCTCTGATACAGTCTTTCCACCCTTCCTAATGTTCAAGTTCTGGCATATGCCGACGATATCACTCTCTGCTCCACAAATCGCTTAGCTCAGGTGCAGCAAGACTCTCTGCAAAATGCCCTCAATCTTCTACACAACTTTCTTGCCAATACTGGCCTCTCCCTCAACCTCTCCAAATCCTGTTACGTTCATGTGGGCAATAAAGCTGGCCGCCGTATTTTCAAAGCCACTCCGTTCGTGCTCCCTATTGACAACGCACCTCTTCCTGAAGTGGAACATACCAATGTATTGGGCCTGCATGTTCATTCTTCAGGCAAAGGCACGGCTTGGTTATCAGCTATGCGCAAGAGTGCTATAAACACACTTGGCCTCATCCGCAGAATAGCCAATCGCTCTGGAGGTGCCCGCCCCTATACAGCTCGTCAACTTGTTCGTGCTGTCTTTCAACCTCGGCTCCTATACCAGGCTCAGTTTCACCAACTTACGAAACGACAGTGGTCTACACTCGAAGCACTCAACTACGAGGCCATGCGAGTCATTACTGGTCTACCCCGAGTAACTCCTATTTGTCTGCTGCAGGAGTATGCGCAGCTCAACACACTGGAAGATTTAATTACCGAGCGACAAACCAACAGAGCACGGAAAGTTTCTCTTCGTCCAATGTTCGAGCCTCAACCACCTCCATGGGACTACTGTCACATTACATCAAACAAGCCAGCTTGTCATAAGAAGTCGGAGTTCTCCTCTCCGCCATTACCATCAACTTTTTCTGCCCAACATGATGACTGCATCCTGTACACAGATGTCGTCATAACCTCAACGGGGGGATCAACTGTTTTTATAAGCCCGACACACCCTCAACTCTACAGCCGCCAGACCTACTGTACTGAAAATTCATCACCTCTTCCCTTGGAGCTCCAAGCGATCTTAAATGCCATAGCAGCTTTACCTGACGACCCTCCTTATAAGCAGGTACACCTATTCACTCATTCCCAAGAAGCTCTCAAGCACCTAAAGAAAGTGCGTGGTACCCTTCGGGTTTCCCAGGACATACATGCGGCTTGCAAATCTTACCCGGTCCCTATACTCATACACTGGCTTCAAGCACGCACAGATGTCGATAGCATCGCATCTGACATGTCATCTCGTCTAGCGGACGTACCGCAAACACCTCCTGCCTCTTTGCCACCAGATCCACTTCTGACACATTTAACATCTTCAGCCTCCCTCAGGCGGCGTACACGTGCTCTTATTCCCCCGTGTACACACGTGCCCTTATTCCCCCTCTTCCTCCCAACTTATCACGGATGGAAGAGGTCTCTCTGAGGCGGCTGCGTGTCGGAGTGGCCGTTACGCCTGCAGTTCGCCACCAGTGGCAAAGTGAGAAGATTCCTGCGCCAGAAAAATGCCCTCACTGCGACACACCCGCTTCTGACACCACTGTTCACCATCTATTGTGGACTTGCCCAGGAACTTCGCTGGTGCGCGCTCGCGTTCTGCAAGAGGCAGGCCTGTCCTCAATGACTCAAATTTCACCTTGTGGATAACTAAAAACATTTATGCCCGAAGATTATGTGACTTTTTACATCTTACTGGACTCCATGCCTTTTTGTAACGTATTAACGTAATAACGTACATTAATGGCATCACCTTTTATGCCGTGCGGCACGTTTAGCGTCCTAAATAAATAAATAATAAATACCTATGGTACAGAATGTGCATTTGTAAAGCACCTCTGCCAAGCACATATTTGGATGTTTTCAAAAAAAAAACATTGGCTTTGAAATGATGTTGTATACTTCCGCGTCCATTTCTACTTTGTAGTTGGCTTTTTTTTAATGAAAGACAACCTTATATGTGCACTGTGGAGTCAGAAAATTACATTAAGAACTTTTGTTTACCTGCACTCAGCGATAGCGGTTCTACTGAATTCTGTTTATGTTACAGATCGGTGTCAGTTCACGAAAAAGTATCAGGTACGCTCTCTCTTGATGGAAAAGGTTTCAGTCTTGGGATATGGGGAAAATTTAGAGCAGCGAAGAGCGTTTGCTGCTCCCCCCCCCCCCTGATTTAGGCGCTCTGGGTGATGCTAAAAAATCTACAATTTTGAGCATGGATAATATTGTTGGAAACAAAATAATGCAACACGGTCTTTTGTACACTTTTTTTCCTCCTTCTAGAGGCTTGTTTCATGACTTTTAAGAAAAATTAGAGATGGCGTATTTTTTCTTTTCATTTTTGAAAAACAAGACTATTCAAAAATGCAAGATTTATAGCAATACTTTTTGCACTTCCAAATATTATGTAACAAGCCGGTATACTTTTTTAGCACCTCAATGGTTATTCATTGTGCAAATTTGAAGGATATGTGTTATATATTTGCGGAGAAAAAATGAAAATAACGTCGTTCTAGACTTGTGTCATTTTCAAAATTTTTTCCGGTAAGCGACAACTTCCTCAAAATGGTGGAAATAAGCCCACATATTCCTTCTTAACTCTACATATAGCACGAATAATATATACATCATGCTTTCTTATCTAGGTACTTACGTCATGGCAAATTAGCGAAATTGAGCTGTACTTGAAAATGCTGCCTCTGCCATGATATCACTTATAATTTTTTTCTCTTAAAATATTGGCATTTTCGCAAAATGAAATTCACTGCTGGCCTACTGAATAATGCGCGCATAATAAGTAAAATAACTGAGAAAATTAAAAACGAATTATTTAGGCAGTTTTATCTCTCATTGAATCACCCAGCCATCAGAAGCGATGATATGCGTCTAAAGTTATAAATATATGACCCTTTCAGCGCAGTGATTAAGCATCGACCGTACTCGCTGCCATAACCTGGAACCGAAAAAGCGTGAGTACTGTCTCTAATGTTTATTTGGTGTCATGTACGCTTGCAATCAGCCAGGTTTTTTTTTCTGTAGTACTTTGAAGTTAAAAGTTTGTTCTTTGTTTGTACGGTTAGTTTTACTAGCGGAAACTTTTTTCTTTTATTTGAACCTTATGGTTTGTGATTCATGGGGCTTGACGTTCCAAAGCGACTCATACCATGAGGGACGCCGTAATGAAGGGCTCCGGAAGTTTTGACTACCTGGCGTTCTTCAACGTGCACTGATATCACACAGTACAAACACGCACCACTCAGCACTCAGTGCAGATATATATTTAGAAGTCTATAAAGCTAAATTCTGAACATTCTGCAGATTAAAATTTATGCCTGATGATGCTGGCAGTCTGTCTTTCCAAATGTGGAGAATCAGGTCAATTTAGCACCTTTTCTGCTAAAGAACTGCTATCATCACTCTTCCCCCCACGGCAATTAGTTGTTGTGTGTGATGCCTCAGCATGTAGTAAAAACATTCATTAGAGTAAAAGCATCCAAGTATTCATCTAGGGTAAATCCAACTGCTTTTGCGTAATTGTCGAATCAGATGTCTGATTGTACCATAATTTTTCATATGCAGTTCAATTTAAATGCAGTGCTCTACACATGGTACGCCCAAGATATCTAGGAAATATAGAAAGGCCTGAAGTCTGGTTTATTAAAAGTGCACTAAGCAGTGTTTAACACTGGCGAAATTTAAGCTGTGCACTTTCACGACTTTCGGTGCTAGCGTGGCTTACGCTTTTCGTAAAAAAATCCAAGTGTGCTGTGGCATAAAATGCTGCAACTGCCGCTGAAACTTGCTCGCAGTGTTCTTGGCATGCAGGCTCTATCTTGTACTCCCTTTTAATGTGACCCAGGATATTGCCTATCCGTGCTCTGTGATGTCTAGTGGGCTGAGCCGCCGTGCTGCAGTATGAAAGCAGCAGCGCTTCTGGTGGCTTTCCAGAGCGTAACGGGCTGCCGGAAAGGCAGACACACCCTCCCGGTTGTGCCACTGTAATATATTCTAGTTCACTATAATGATATCATTGTAGCAATTATAATGCTGCCTGTGAAATAAAATGTTGTGGCTTCCTAGGCAGTACTTCAGTGCAGTAAATTTATATGAGCAAATGTTTTTACATTAAAATGTGTTAAATATTTATGGTGATAAAAAGATGGCATGCATTTTTCAGAGGATGACCTACCAACATCATCATGTTCATATTTAATGCAGGTTGCCAGCAGCTGGTTTTGCTGCTTGCCCTACAAGCAGTGCCACTGCCAGCACTGGTCCAGGCCCTGGCCCTTTTTGCACTTAGAAAAGCTGAGAAAGTTGGGATTTCTTCAGTGAGTGCATCATTTGGAACTTTCTTACAGATTTCTGAACATATAAGATGTCATTAACACATTCAACACTGCTTTTGAAATGAGAAATGTTCAGATGTTTGTATGTGAATACTTGTGCTTGCCGATTTATTGTGGTAGATGCCTTTGTGAAATGATCATTGGACTACACAACCCAGTAGTCCTGCTTCCCTTTGGTCAGAGTGACTGAAAAACTATTGTGACTGTTGTCGCTATATCAGCTGAATAAGCATTAGAGCATGGTATTGCGTTTCCAGCTTGTAACAGCTGATGGAAAGTTCGCAGTAGCAGTACCAGTTACTTATTCCCTGTAATTTTTTTCGGTTCTGTAATGTACTCCCTTAATACTGTGGTCTGACGGAGGATATGAACTGATAACAGTGTGAACGAATATTGTGCACATAGCGACTTAAAACTGTTTACGTTTTGTCATTCACAGTCTATGAATATTTGATTCTGCTGCTTTTTTTTCCCTTCTGATTGTGAAAATGTTCACTTAAGCATTATAGGGACACCTACAAAGGATTGAGTCTTTCCTAGCCTGAGTCGGTTTGGGACGTTAAACCCCCATAAACCTTACAATAGATTGGAGTTTACCTGTATGCAGTCTATGTACTTTTAAGGAGAATGAGGTCAACCTCACCAAAATTGAAGTTTTTGGAAGTTAGCGATGACAAAACAACAAAATACAAGTGTTACCATGGCCAGCCGGTTTATCAACTGCGCGTGTCTACAGTTAATTTTTGGCGGGGATAGCAGAGGCTTTGCTACACCGCCATTTACTTGAGAACGGTGGCAACCAGTCTTTGGGTGTGTACGTCAGGAGTTTGAATCGAGTATTTGGATCACGAGTTTGAATCAAGCAGTAGGAAATATTAAAATTCAATTACCTCAGTCCTAAATTGGTTCTGGCTACCGTACAAACGTTAATGTGCCGAGAAAGAGGCGGAGAGTGTACCAAGAACACTAATTAGATTCTAATTAGCATGACTGGGTAGAAGTGAGATTTATGAATCCGTCACTCCACTCCAAATGTACCCCATATTGCGCTTGACCATCTCCAGTTTGTTGAAGAAAATTCATTAAAACTGGTCCCAGCGTGCGTTATCTAAGCTAAAATGTTGTTGCCGAAAAAAGTTTATTTGTGAGGTGATCTCAGTTTGAACTTTTTGGAAAGGTGAGAAACCAGGCATTGCTCAATAATGATCAAAAATCCAAATTTTTAGAAAACAATGCACAATTTCTTTAATGACATTTGCACATATTCTGGGTTTCGATATGATTCAGATCATGAATTTTTGAACGGCATAAGTAGCTTTAAGTTTAAATAAAATTAAAAAGTTTACTATTTTGACATTTAAAAAATTATCAACTTCACAGAATGGCCGTCTTGTCTACCTAGAGTTCTATTACCAATAAAAATGTTACAGCTGATGAAACTGAAAGCGTCAAAGCGAATTAAAATGGTGAAGTTGCAGAAAAGTGTGTTTCAAAACATAAGTTAAACACTTTTTTATTTCACCCTGAGGTGGTCCAAGTCAAGATACAGACGATGGCGGGTTTAGTAGAACAATTTATTGGCTTTCATTTCTGAAGTTTTAATTGAGGTGGTTCTTGTTCAAAGCAAGAAAAAGATTTTTAAGTCGAGCTCTCGTGCTGCAAGTTGCGTCTTCTCTTAACGCTTCATTGAGGAACACAGCACCTGTCATGACACATTTATGGCCACATGACCACTTCAGTTTACCCTTACTCACTGTAGTGCATGTTTAGGGCTGGAGCGAAGGCAGGTATCGCATGGCATTCGACGGGTGGTATGCAATAAGCGAGTTCGTTTTCGCTTTTGAAGTTCAAACCAACCCGCTATGGCATAAGGCAGCAAAGAGCAGCAAAACTACGGTTTTCAGTGTGCTGTCTCCCTTGTCTCACAAGGAAGGAACGACCACCTGGCACAGCTATCGTAAGACCAGCCCTTTTAATGTCCGAATAAGATCACGGAAAGCATGTGCCTCGGAACGTACGTGACGACACGAAGTCCTCACCACGGCTTCTGGTAACGCGAGACACACTGGCGCTGGCGCGGCCCGATCGAGTGGAGCTGCCTTACTCTCGAGTGATCAAACATAATGCGATCGCGGCACCGGCACGCAGTCGCCTCCTCCTTGAATCCTCTATACTCTTTTTCTTGCATAGCAGGCAACGCTGCTAAAGCTAGCACGCCTTCTTGCAAAGGTCAAGTCTGTGCCCAAAATGTAGTTCACCATACAAGCAGACTGACCATATGCATATTTCGTGCTGCAAATTTCAATTACCGTGAGTGACAGCCTCCTGCCCTTCGTTTTACCTCTTGCCACATTTTTGTCCTGCGGCTCATCGAGGCTTCGAGAAGTAAAATCAAATGTGGTGATACGATATGCATCTCATAGGGCGAATCGCATATACACCATCCGCGCCTAAAAAGTAGCCCTCACTCAGTGAAAATTATAGCCAGAGGTCCTGAACACTAAGCGCCTCACAGCTTTGCGCGTGGTTTTCAGTGATACCAGTTCATTTTATCCGCTTTGTTTTCGTTCAAACACTGAACGATTCTGTGAGAAGAACAGATGATATGTGGTGGAGTAAATTGGTTTTGTGGACACACTACATGCACAGCGTGTCCTGTTATGTATTAAACGGAGTGCATGTGTATGTCATGTCTCTCACAACAATGACTTAGTATGGCATGAACACATGGAATAGCAATGTCACTGGTGCACGTGCCACCCTGGCAGCACAAAAAAATCTTTTCCCGCGATTATCTGTTCACCTACACAATGTTCTGATGCTTGTCCACAGTGGAAACTTCACTTAGGATTGAGAGCTGTGCTGTGCTCTGTGATGAAGAGGCGCAAAGAGACGACGCAGCTCGCGGCGGACGAGTCAACTTCAAAAATTTTATTCTCGCTTTAAACAAAAATCACTTCGATTAAAACTTCAGAAATGAAACGCAATTATCTTCTCTACTAAACCTGCCATCGCTGGTATTTTTACTTGGACCACCTCAGAGTGAAATTAACGAGTTTTTATGGTCCCAAATGCACTTTTGTGCAACTTCAGCATTTTATTTCACTTCGACTCATTCAGTTGCATGAGCTGTAACATTTTTTATGGGTAATAAACATCTAGGGAAGCAAGATGGCTATTTTTTAATTTCCAAAGAGGAGTAGATATTTCTTAAATGTCAAAGTAGTAGAATTTTTACATTTTATTTAAAATAATAAGAATTATACTGTTCAAAACTACAAGATCTGAATCATATCAAAAGCCAGAATCTTTGCAAATGTCATTAAAACTTTTTTGGAGTACCTTCTAAAAAGTTTGCATTTTTGGTCAATCATTGAGCGGTGCTAGTTTCAAACATTTTCGCATTGTTCAAACAGCGCTCACCTCACGATTAAATTTTTTCGGCATCTGGCTTAGATTTCACACATTGGAAAAAGTTTACATGAATTTTTTTGAACAAATCGGATGGGGTTGAGATTAACTCTGGGACGTTTGGCTTGGAATGACCCATCATTGACAAAGACAAGGGATGATGTTTTGGGTGAACTGCGACTTCTTTCACACTTAACTTTCCTGATTGTGACCAATAATCCCACAGTGCTCCTTTCTCTTGACGTAGCTATTTGCGTTTGAATTTTAATTTCTTCTCAGTCATAATACCAGTCATAAATTTTTTTCCTAAAAAACCCTGTGTTTCTGGTTAACCAAAGCTTTGGCACTGTTACTCTAAAGTCATCACTGTAAAGAGACACATAGTACCTTGGTTGTGACAGTGACCAGTGTGACTGACTGCAGGTGCCAGAGAGAATAATAAATATTGCAGTCAAAATAAAAAGTGAGCAGTAGCTTTGTATAGCCTGCCCCCGTTGAGTGCACCCACCCTATCAGATTTTCTAAAGCTCCCCCCCCCCCGGCTGCATATAGCTTAGGCCCACGTGCTTTGCACTGTACAGTAGGTAAGTGCAGGCATTACCAACTAAAGGCCTCAACCCTCGTAGAGCTGGAGTTCTAAGTGTGGGCTCACCGAGCAAGAAAGTGCACTACACAAAATTCACCATAATGCTGATTTTTTTGTGGTGTACAAAACTAAAGTAACACAGCACTGCAACATCAAAGTAAACTAGCTACGTGTTGGCACTAAGGTGGGGTAAAAGCCCTTGTGTAGTCATTGCACTGCTGATTGTGGACCAGGCATATGCAGATGTTCTTCTGTGTGGCAAGTGCGCCAAAAGAAAGCCTCTGATTGCCATTTGATGCTGATTTTATCATGTAATCTGGCCCGTCACTACCTCCTTTTTTGCAGCCTGTAATTGGATATAACCTAAGAACGAGGCGGCAAATGCCCGTTAAAGGATGCCCCCGAGCCAATGGCGTCGATCGATTCCTACCATGTCCTGGTTAATCGCCTTAGACATGCTAGTGTGACATCGCCATGGGGCGGCTGATGAAGGGGGATAAACCAGGGCTTGATCAGACTAACCGTGACATCAAA
Source organism: Amblyomma americanum (assembly GCF_052857255.1). Classification (NCBI taxonomy): domain Eukaryota; kingdom Metazoa; phylum Arthropoda; class Arachnida; order Ixodida; family Ixodidae; genus Amblyomma; species Amblyomma americanum. The sequence goes on from NC_135503.1 coordinate 125,711,015, forward strand.
AGAAGCGGTTAGTGCCATTGTTTGAAGAGCCTTTTTTGAGCGACGGCTTTATTATTTAGTTGTTTCTGACTGTAGCATGCTCTGATGGCACTCATGTAATTTTTTTGCGTCCTCATGACACACATGCTCACGCACCATATTAATTGCAATGCAGGAAGCCCCCATTCAGCTGTCATCTGAAATGATTAAATTGAATTCTGTGTAGCTATTGCAAGGAGGTTACGGTATATAGAGGCATCTGAAAACGCTCTTCTCGAGGCAGTGCAATTGTTACCTTATATAGCCCTAGTTAAGTTATTAGAGGACACATCTAATAGCCTCAGAGCATGAAATACTTATAGCGGTTGATGCCATTTTATGATGGAACCTTAATTTGGCACAATGTTGTGGCACGGGGACCTACCTGCCTTAGTTCTTCAGGAAACGATGGATTGTGAGAACTGAATTTTTTTGTGCCAGTTTATTTCTTCCTTGCTTTCATGTAAAAAGTTGAGCACAAGTTGTTTCATGAATTTTGTAACTGAAAACTTCAGTTGTTTTACGTTAATGTGTTACAAAATTTCTCGTCTTTCTACACCTCTTTATGTGTTGTTTAAGTTTATTAAAGGGGCTCCGAAAGACATCTTCAGTGCATTTTTTACCTGCTGGTTGCATGGAATGAGTTATAGTAATGCTATTAGCATTGGTTGTACCGCGTATACTGCGGTTTTTAATATTTTATTTAGCTCGCAAAAACGAATTCGTGGAGCTTATGGTGTCACCATACAGTGGTGGTTTTTAGCAGCGGATATGACATCACGGAGGGCGAGCTTTATGATTGGAGAAAGAGTAAATATACTGCAAATTGGGTTAATAACTAGAGATACGTTTTGTCAAGTTTTTGTGTTTTATATTATTTTAACAAAACCAGCTTGTTTGCCCTAGATAAAAGCACTGTAAATCAAGTAAAACAAAAACACGCCACCAGAGGAACTGGCTACTTTTTGCATCGAAGGACTTTGCGCCTCTCTGTAAACATCCTACGACCTAGCTCTAAGCACTTATGGCTACTCTCTATGTATCTGAGAGCGGCTTTGCGGAATCGATCCGGTCGAGCCATTGCACTCTATAAGCGTTCGTTTCGGTCCCAAGGAATGATGTGTTCGTTTCACATTTAGCAGGCAGTGCGCATCGTCAGCTTGTGAAGGATCACCGGGCGGTGGCGCCAGTTGGCGCCACGTTCCCGTCAACAGCGCGCGGTCCTTGCTCGGCGTGACCAAACAGCGCACTAGGAGGGACGAGCGGTGGTTGGCCGTAAGCAGTAGCGGTACGCGTTATGCTGAATGTGTCTGATATCTTGCGCAGGCTGTCACACCGTCGCAGTATCTCGCGCTCGAGTTCGGACCCATAAGTAAGGGAACGTCACTGATCAGTGTTCCCTTCTGCGCCGTCGACGTGACGATGAAGCATCGCTGGGTCAGCTGAGCGTTCACATGGTTGTCGTAACCATGCAAACGGGGCTGCCAGCCTTGGCATGAACGATTTACAGAGAACAGGCAACCATGGAGTGCAAACTTCCGGCACGTGCTAAGATGGGCTGTTTTGATTGGTCGCCCTGCGTGTCGTCATTGGGCGAGTGAAAGGGGAATTGAAGCTGCGCGAAAATCGAGTTGAGGGCAGCATTTTGTTTGCTTGTATTTTGAAATTTCTTCATTGTTCCTATGCATCGATTCTCGTAATTCTTTTTGAGTCAGCATCTGTGTGACCTAAAGAATCCATCTGAAGCGTAACCGGCATCCGTTCAAACAGTGTTTCGCAGCCCCTTTAAGTGCATGTGTATTTTTCTCTGCTGCCCAGGTCTGTCCTGCTCTCTGGTCCTCCAGGATACGAAATCGGTTGACTTGTGAGCAGTTTGGCTGTAACCTTATTTAAAATAAAGGTCATTTGTGGAATGTTTTCTTTTCAGTTGTGAAAGATCTTGTTCTGTTATTGCACTGTGCCTAAACCAAAACATGCGACTACTAAACATTATACATGCCTGCTTCTTGTGTACACATTGCATCACTACTCTGCATGATTAGAAGGCCAGCCATTGCATTCTGGAGAGAAACATTAACTCATAGTTTAAGAATTAAGCTTAAGCCAGACCTGATCATACATACCCTTTTGTAGCTGGCTTAAGCTTTCACTTGTAAAGTGCGAAAGTGGTCTTCATAAATTAGTGTTGGTTTATGCCTTAGGGGGAGTACATTATCCATATTAATGGAGAGCAAGTTTGCACTAAGGCAATGTAATGCATATGTTGTTATTTGTGAGATAACACTAAGCTTTGAAAGGATATCTTTATGCTTACAAATGTACCATAACTTTACCTTTTAGGAGGTAAAATTTGCACTCTTTGGCCAAGTATAACATTGCGCCCTTTAAAAAATACCAAATAGGCTTCCGATGAAGGTGTAACATCACTCTTAGGTGGCTTGAACTTGCACTGGTCTTAAGAGCACAGCTTTATGCTGCTGTGAAAGTAAGTTACGCTGTCTAAAGAAAGCACTCCTCAAAAAATGTATCAATACTCCTAGACAGCCTAACGTTGCACTCGTATTGATGGCATCAATTTACGCTGCTGTGGGAGTAATAGTTATCCTCTTTGGACTAAAATATTGTCTTCCTGAAAAGATGTAACTATAATCTTGGGCAGCAGCAACTTACACTGCCTTTCAAGACGTAACTTTACACTAAAGAGAGTGTAACGTTTATACTGTTTGTCGTGGACTAAAAGGTAGTCTTTCTGAAAACGTCTAACTATAGTCGCGCAGCATAAACTTACACTGCCTTTCAAGACGTAACTGTACGCTAGAGAGAGTGTATCGTTTACACTGTCGTGGACTAAAACATAGTCTTCCGGAAAATGTGTAACTATAGTCTTGGGCAGCATAAACTTGCACTTCCTTCCAAGGTGTAACTTTACGTTCAAGAGAGCGTAACGTTTACGCTGCCGTGGACTAAAACATAGTCTTCCTGAAAAGGTGTAACTTGCACTGCCTTTCAAGGTGCAACTTTACACTAGAGAGAGTGTAACGTTTATACTGTTTGTCGGTGACTAAAATCTTAGTCTGGAGCAAATAGCGTAATATTACCCTCTTAAAGGTACCAGCTCAGCGTCAAGTGGTTTACCCCTCGAAAGACTAAAATCAAACTCCTTTTTTTAGAGTGTGGCCGCTAGCTTCAGTGTGTGGAATGGTTGGAGCAGCATCTTTGGACTGGCCAAGGACAGGATCTGAGGGGAGAGCGCTCATGAGGGTTTGAAAAGCACTTCCGCGTTGCTCAGACCAAACGAAAACACTATGAGCGGTGAGAGACTCGTGCAGTCGCGCGGCACTAGATTTTAATGCTTTTTAAACGTGAGGACAATATATTCCAATTTCTCTATTATTTATTTATTTGGCAACAAAAATTCATTCCGAAGCCAGAAATACCATCCGTCGAAATTACGTACACTATTCCAGTTCTTTGTAATATCAGGCGAGTCTCAACTCTTCAGGGGCTTTAAGCTCTCCGCTTCACCAGCGCTGTATGGCGGAGCGAATCCGCAAATTAGGCAATAGTGTCTCCATGCGTACGAATCACAGGTCGGGGCGACCATTGTCTTCCAGGCTGTTCTTAAAGCTGGGCGCAGCCGCCGATTATTTCCTTCGCTTATTGCACTTCTCGGCACAACCGCTGCCGATAGCCGGGGCAGGGCAATTGATACCGGCTTGAACTATTGGCAAGCGTTGCATTCCAGAAAGGAATCACGAAATCTGCGCTTCGCCTTTTGTTGTTGCTTCAAATGTGTTTCGCCACTATTATTTGCGCGAGAAAACAAAAATGAAGGCAGCGCAAGAATCATACCTATATATAGCCTATACATGACGGAAGCCAGCAGCCACCGAAATCAAGGAGCATAGAGGAGGTCTTTTTTATTTGTGATATTAATCAATGGGAGATTAGTAAAATCAGAAGTAAAAAGAACATGCCGCTGGTGTGATCCGAACCCACGACCTCGGCATTTCGAGTCCGGCGCTCTACTAACTGAGCTACGGTGACGGCTGTCCAATATTTTGCTTTCGGGGGTACTTACAGTATTTACGCTCAAAATTTGCGCACTTTTTATTCAGAAAATATTGCTCCAAGAAGGGGGTGCGCAAACTACGCGTGGATTTCGCGAGCGCGACTTAAACAAACCCCACAAAGGACATAACGCGCAATATAGGTATAGCGTATGTTGCTGCGTATACTTCAGCACCCGGACTCGCACCCCACGCTGGCCGTCCCCCGAAAAAACGTTCACTCTAAACGAAAGGCTGCGCACCCCCTCCCCTTTCTCCTTTGAGGGATGGCATTATGGTGCATGTACGAAGCTCAATAAGACGCTAACACAGCGTCACCGCTTGCGGCCCAGCCAATTGTTCCGTAGTTCCGGGTTCCGTAAGTTTTCTTTCGTAACTTCGCCCGGGAAAGTAAACGCAATAAATAAATCAATTATCACGGCACCTACAAAATATACACCCGGACAATTCTTTAAATTCTTTAACGAAACTGCTTCTCAGCGCCTTATCACGGCGCGGAGTGGCGAAGCCAGTGAGAATAGCCACGTGCGCACAAGTTTTCCGACACGATTGTCGCCTATGGGTAAAGTTGTGAGCACGCGGTTATTCTCGCTGTCTTCGCCGCTGCGCGCCGTGATAAGACGCAGGCAAGCAGTTTGAAACTTGCCGTATAATTGTTATATCCCATCGCAAGACACGACCGAACAACCAAATACAAGCCGCCAGAGACACCAAGAAAAGCGTAGCCGGCAGTCGAGTCACATGCATCAGCCAAACAGCGGTGCCGGCTCTTCTATCAGCTGCCGATCCTCCCCGGAAGCGCTGCCGGCCGTTCCAAGTGGCGATGCCGCTGGTGCCGCCGCGATTGTAACAGCCCCCGACGCCACCATTAACGCCCAGTGCACAAAAGATTCAGAAAGCCTTCCGAACAAACACGCGGAATAGCCGAATGCTACTGGGTAGAGCCATAGGGTAGAGCCCGCGTGCATGATGGTGGTCTAGCACAGCACGGTGCGTAAAATATGCGAGGAAACATTTTTTTTTATAAACCCAGGTGATAAGTTAATGGTGCGCAAGTTACGTGAGGGCGCAAATTACGCGCGTAAATGCAGTATGTTTGGGCGTAACCGAACCTTGACAGTTTTCACCAGCGCCACCCTCGTTCATTATCGGCGGACGTAATACATCCTGTATTACCGAGATTACCTCGTAGGAACTTGATCGAACGATGAGGACGGAAGCTGTGCGAGAACCCTCTTATGCTACTTATGCCTTCAAGACTACCAGATTCGAGGCCCATGTTAAACAATTCAGCAAACAAGGAAATGGAAAGAGGTGCTCGGTATGACATACATGACTGCTCACGGCATGTATGCCATAACGAGCACCTCTGTTCATGGCCTTGTCACCCGCATATTTGGGCTGTTGCAACCTGAGTGTGCTCGGATGCTTTTTACTGCTTCGTCAGTATAAACCTCCTTCGGCGAAAAAGCCGTGGGCTGTGGGCGTGTGTGTGCGCGGCATGCGTACGTGTGTCAGTGTGTGTGTCGCACCCACTCCCTTGGCATGTACGTTGCTTTTGTTGTAGCGATAGCTACATTACGGTAGCGTTTTGAGCCTTCAGCGTGGAGGCGCCGCCACTCTGTGGCTGCGCCGCCACGCTGTCACGCGGTTGGTCACATGGTGCGGAGCAGCTGCTGGCGGCGCGGCTGATCACGTGGTTCGTCACGTGACCAAGTTCCACTCGGCCAGCTGTAGCTATCACGTCACTCCAGGTTTAACCAGAGCTAAACCACCGCCAATTTTTTTTTCCTGTGCTCAGCGTGGCCATTACTCTGGGAGCGAAGAAGGTGTGCCAGCGTGTCGTCGACTACATCCGAGAGCATCCGCTCATCTCCGAGCTCGTGACTGACCGGGTGGCTGTGCAGGCCTGTTTCCAGTTCGCCGGTGAGTGCGCCGTTATATGTAGACAAGGAGAGATAGGACGGTGCCTTGAAGAAGCCCTGTCTTCCACACAGTGCGAAATTGGACGCTTTCTAACAGAGAGGAAAGGCTCGCAGTAACCGCACTCGATTCGTCACGGCTAACAGGTGCCCGTTGTTGGTTTCACAATGTGTCGTTTATCATTCCTTCCAGCACTGAGGCAGCAGCCTAAGAGATTGTTAATGCAGAGGCTCAATTTTGACCTACACCTCGCGTTTTCCAAGATTGTGTAGGAATTCTGAGGTCGCCCATTGGGTGAAAAAGTCACATAACGTAGCTAAGCGCGCTGGGAATTGTGAGCGCTTCGTTTGAAACTGATATGCTCTGCATGTAATACTTTCAAGAGTCACACCTGTGGCAAATCTTAAAACAGTTAATTTCATTTCAATTATACACCTCAGGGCCAGGGGCTTTACAGAAGGGCAGTGGTGAAAAGAAAAAAAATGAAGAATGCACAGTAGTTACATAAATAAATAGCAGCTGAGTATACAATTTTGTCTATTGACACGTGTAACTGTTCACTAATGTTAATGAACACAATATCTGCAATAAGGTCACTCCAGTGACGCGATGTGCACGGCAGAAATTATTGGCAGAACTGTTTATTATGGGATGATTCGATGCCATAATAAATAGTTCCCTTGCGCCCTAAAAATGTTCCCTAGATGCCATTGCGCCATAAAAATCTATAATCATCATCATGATTCGATACTGAATTTCTGGTCAGTGCAACGGGATACATAAAATGGTTGAGGAATGAGACGATCAACGGTGCGCAGGACGATGGTAGTACTTGTGAAATGTTGCAATATGAGCCGCTCTTCTAGAAGTGACAGTAATGGGATGGAAATATTTTATTTCATGGTAGATATGCTTGCTGTGCGGCTGTAATTTGTAAGGATGAAAAACATGGGCTTATTTTAAGAGCGTTAGCTCTTACTCATCACGTTTCGAGATTTCGTGGGGTCTGCTACCTCCCTGAGGTCACAGCGCCATTTGTGGCAGCAACTACTCGTCACCTTTCGAGATTTCGTGGGGTCTGCTACTGGATGGATGGATATGGCTGAACCCTTTAAATCGGGCGGTGGCTCAAGGCACCTAGTCATGACTTTGCACCTAGCCATAAAATTTTACTCTTGTCTTGATTTTAACCACCAATCAGATAACCTTTGCTTGGTTACTTCTACCCGCTTAAAATCTACTTTCCCTTCACTGTCCTTAAACCCCAATGCCTTGGATAAATTAGCTCCACTGCTTTGCACTGTAGGGTGAAGCCCACTACAGAAAAGTATCAAGTGTTCAGCCGTTTCCTCCTCTGCGCACGCAACGCACAACGCGTCTATCTCGTGGCACCTGACTCTATATGTCTTAGTCCGCAAAACTCCCGTCCTGTCCTCAAATAACAAAGAGGTTCCCCTACAATTATCATATGATGATGAAAAACATTTATTCATCTGCTCTAATACATCTGAATTAGTGGTCTTCAGATGGTATCTTTCATCTTCTTCCAGGGTTGGAGCCCCTATTCCAGGGCCCCACTGAGGGTAGCCGTCCTGCGGGCACGCTCTAGTAGTCTTCTTTGGACGTTCAGGATGTCGCTGGAAAGCATCCTCTCCGTCTGTTCCACACTCGAGTTATTTATTTTGCCCACTTCTTTCACTTTTTGGCATTCCCATGTTATATATGGTATAGTGTCAGCTTGTCGCCGTACCATGGGCATATATGCCCATGTATTGGGTTGGGTAGATTCTGCTTAGAATGTGTAAGTTCGGGTATGTCCCCGTTTGCAGTTGCCGCCAGGTGACTGCTTCCTCTTTACTTAGTTGTTTATCTGGCGCTGGGTATCTCATCCTAGTGCCCCTGAAGTAGTTTAAAACGTCCGCAAAAGTTTGGCCTACTGGTTCTGGTTCCTCTGTTTCGGCATCATGTCCGGATGCTCGGTATGTTGCGTACCCTCGAGCTATCCTGTCTTCCTCCAGATTTCCCTTGACACTCGTGTGTCCCGGTATCCAAGCTACTGCGTGTGTATTTGAGTTTTTTTGTTTGGGTCCTTCGGGCGGAGAATTCTCAACGCCTTTTGCCCAACTTTGCCGTTCTTATAATTCCGGCATGCTGCCTGTGAGTCTGTTAGGGTTGTTAGTGATTTCCCTAGTCTATTGCCTTCTGCTACCGCTAGAGCTACGGCCGCTTCCTCGGCTTCGACTTCTGTGCAGTTCTTAATCGTTATGCTGATGACCTCTTTTAGATTCAAGTCAATCATTGTTTCTACTTTATGTTTATACCTTTCTTCTACGCTTGGACTTGAATATGTGGCGGCATCTACATATACTGTATCAACTCGGGTAGCCAGCGCTCTTTGGACATACTCTTCCCTTGCCTCCTTTCTTGCTGCGTGCAGGTTTGGGTCCATATTTCTGGGTATTGGTGCTACCCTGATGGTTCTCCGAACTTTGCCTGGTATTGCTTGGGTCCTTTGGAGCTCCCTTAGGGTCGATTCTCCGCAGTAGCTGGCTAGAATTCTTCCCGTCCCGGTTTGTTGTAATCTTCGGTACTGCGCAATTTCTTGTGCCTCTTGAAGCCCTTCGAAATTGTTGTGTAGTCCCAAGGCCAACAGTTTCTCTGTCGCTGTTGATTGCGGTAGCTGCAGCGCCGTTTTCAGGGTCTTCCTTAGGATGGTGTCGATTTGTTGTATTTCGCCTCGGTTACCGTTGTAGTTATGGTAGGCTGTATGTCACCCTGCTGACCACGAGGCTTTTCATTAGCTTGATAGTGTCCGCCTCATTCATGCCATATCTCTTTCTGGATACTCTGCCGATCATTCTAGCCACCTGATTTCTTGCTGTCTTTACCAGGGCTAGGGCGTGGGTGCATCATTGGTTTGTTTGCAGCCACATTCCTAGTATCCTGAATTTGGTCACTTCCGAGATACGCTGCCCTTCTATGTAGATTTCTGTAGTGTCTTCTTCCTCATTTTTGATTTTCCTTCTTTTTCTTGTTCTCAAGAGTTCGGATTTCTCCGTTGAGCATTCTAATCCGCATGTTTTGACATATCTTTCCACGCACGTTGCCGCTTGTTGCAGTCTGTACTCCTGCATTCCCAGCGGGGCATGTTCTGTCCAGATAGTAATGTCGTCGGCGCACATTGCGTGTCGTATGCCGTTGATTTCTCCCAGTGTTCGGGCCAGCCCTATCATTGCTATGTTGAAAAGGATGGGGGATATGACTGATCCTTGCGGTGTGCCTTTGTTTGGGGTGTTGAACTTGTCCGTTCTGAGCTCTCCTAACCCGATGGTTTCCGCCCTGTCTATTAGGAATGCCTTGTAGCACCCTCTCTTGGGCGGCGCCGACAATCCGGCTAGCGCGCGCCGCCCTGCGAAGAGAATAAAGATGGCACCTGGTCGTGGCTGGCACGGCTGGCAGTTCTATTCTGGTGTCGGCTCGTAGCAGTGGTCTCGTTTCCTTCGCTCCTTAGGCATTAAGCCTACATTGGTGACCTAGGACGAGCAATGACCGATCCCGCAACATCCACTCAGGAAGATTCGCGTCCGCAGGACGTCTCGTCGCTGCAGGTTCGCCTTCCACCTTCCTGGCCCCAGAACCCGCAAGTTTGGTTCCACCAGGATGAGGCGCAATTTTGCCTAGCCCGCATCACGTCGGAGACGTCGGAGACAGGCGTTTTAGCCACCGGGCCACGAAGTGTACACCGCCCTGTTCGTGGCCGGGAAACGCCCGCCGGGATCGCTAACGGCGGCGTGTGGTTCCCCCAGTCATTCGAGCCGCCTGTTCATGGTCACTGACAAGTTCTCCGGCACCCGGTTTCTTATCGACACAGGCACGGAAATCAGCGTGGTTCCACCGACTAGGGCAGATCGTTCCAAGCCATCAGGACTGTCGCTCCGTGCTGCCAACGCCTCGTCTATACCCACGTATGGGCTACGATCTCTCACCCTCGATTTCGGCCTACGCCGCACTTTTCAATGGGTCTTCGTCATCGCAGACGTGGTTCGCCCGATCATCGGCTCAGACTTCCTCTCCTACTTCGACTTAGACGTCAGCGTGCAGCATCGTCGCCTTACCGACGGTCTGACTCATCTCTCCATCTCGGGAGTCTCGTCCGACCTTGCTCCCATGGGTATTCGCGCGCTGATACCTTCCTCTCAGTTCGAAAAAGTGTTGGCGGATTTCCCGGAGCTCACTAAGCCATGCAACCTCACTCAAGCGCCTAAACATTCTGTGACACACCACATCGTCACCCGGGGTCCACCCGCAGCTGCTCGACCGCGCCGCTTGTTTGGAGACCGTCTAGCTATCGCCAAACGTGCGTTTGACCACATGCTGGAGCTCGGCATTATACGCCCGTCGTCTAGCACGTGGGCGTCTCCGCTGCATCTAGTGCCCAAGCGTGATCCCGGTGACTGGCGTCCCTGCGGCGACTAACGGGCGTTGAATGCCAACACTGTCCACGACAGCTATCCGCTGCCCCACATCCAGGACTTTACATCGCGCCTCGCCGGCTGCGCCATTTTTAGCAAAGTTGACCTGGTTAAGGCGTATCACCAAATTCCCATTGAACCCGCAGACATACCTAAGACCGCCATCACGACGCCCTTTGGTTTGTTTGAGTACGTCCGGATGCCTTTTGGACTACGCAATTCGGCTCAAACCTTCCAGCGGTTCATGGCTGAGGTCACGCGGGGCCTACCTAGTGTATTCGCGTACCTTGACGATGTCCTCATCGCAAGACCTACACCTCATGATCATGAGCAAGACCTACGTGCTTTGTTTAAGCGTCTACAGCACTACGGCCTGGTTGTGCATTCCTCCAAGTGTATTTTCGGTGCTTCTGAGCTCGAGGTTTTGGGCCATCACATATCCTCAGTGGGTATCCGCCCTCTCGCGTCCCACGTCCAGACCATCGAGAATTTTTTCCTGCCCACAACCCTGCGCCTCCTGCGACAATTCCTGGGGCTGGTGAATTTCTCCCGCCGCTTTATCCCGCACTGTGCAGAGCTACTTCGCCCGCTCACCGACCTCCTCCGGTCAACGGCTGGCCCGTCCTCCGCAATCTCTTGGTCATCAGAAGCCCAGGCCTCCTTTACTGCCGCGAAGCAAGCAGTCGCTAACGCCGTGCTTCTAGTCCATCCGCGCAACGACGCCCCTACGAGATTGACGGTGGATGCCTCCAGCGATGCCATCGGAGCCGTCTTACAGCAGTACATTAACTCCGAGTGGAGACCATTGTCTTTTTACTCTCGGAAGCTACTTCCTGCTGAGACCCGCTATAGCGTCTTCGGTCGAGAGCTCCTAGCCATCTACTCCGCTATCCAGCACTTTCGGCATTTTGTAGAAGGATGCAAGTTTCACGTGCTAACCGACCATAAACCGCTGGCATATGTGTTCCGGACCAACTCATCGACGTACGTGTCACATGAACTCCATCAACTCGCTTATATATCAGAGTTTACTACCGACATCCGGCCGCCCTCGCTGCCCGCCTCAATTGCGCCTCCTGGGTCAACTCCTTGCCCCTTGTGCTGCTGGGTCTAAGGGCCGTCATCCGAGAAGACTTACAGTGCTCAGCTGCAGAGCTCGTGTATGGAAGTGCTTTGCGTCTTCCAGGCGACTTCTTTACATCCCAGCAGCTTCCAGCCCAGCCCCAAGAATTCCTCCAACGCCTGCTGGACTGCGTTAAAGACCTCCGGCCTACTACCCCACGTCCGTCCCGCCACCATAACATTTTCGTACAGCCCGACCTGGCCACTTCGACCCACGTTTTTGTGCGCCGCGACGCTGTCCGAGCTCCACTCACACCGGCTTATGACGGACCTTTCCGCGTTCTCCGCCGCACCCCGAAAACCGCCACCATCCTCCAAAACTGCCGCGAAGAGACCGTCAGTCTAGACCGCCTTAAACCGGCTTACATGGAGACCGCCCTGGAACGACTCCCAGCGCAGCCTGACCTAGTGCTCGAGTGCCATCGCCGGCCCTCCGTCCGTTTCGACCTCCAGTCTAGGTGGGGGGCCCTGTAGCACCCTCCCTTGGGTGGCGCCGGCAACCCGGCTAGCGCGCGCCACCCTGCGAAGAAAATAAAGACGGCACCTGGTCGTGGCTCGTGCAGCCACGGCTGGCAGTTCTGTTCTGGTGTCGGCTCGTAGCAGTGGTCTCGTTTCCTTCGCTCCTGAGGCGTTAAGCCTACAGCCTTAACGTAGCCTGTTACGTTTCGCCTACGACGCGCGGTATAGCCGGCGCGGATGCAATGGACGCCGGGGCTTCGTTCAAAGTGGCGGTCATTTTGGGCCCGTTCAGTGCTGCCGTAACGCCTCCCGCCAAGCGCGTCCAGGCAGGTGTCAATGCCACGTGTCGTCGTGTGTGCGTGTGTGTGTGTGTGCATGTTGGTGCCCACGCTTTTCAAAGCGCGGCAGCCGGGGAGAGGAGCTCCCCAACTGGGAGGCGAGGAGGTCTGACCGGCGCCGGCCCGGCGGACGCGCACGTCACGTCTGAACATGTCCGAGCGTCGCCGTATCGGGCGCCTCATCCCGTGCCGTTCCTTCTTGCCCTCGACTCCGAGGGTATAAAAGGCAGCTGCCCCGGACGCCAAAGGGAGACTTCGATTTCTTCCTGCGATAACGTGGTCGCCCTGACCGGCTGCTCTTTTGCGATGCCAGAATAAACAAGTTGTTCTGTTGCCAGTCGACTCATCCTTTGCCGGGACCTTCGGATGTTTCCAGCTGTGCCCCAGGCCGCCAGGCCAACGCTACCCTTGGGGCTTGCGACCCATTTGCAACAACTGGTTGCCAGCGGTGAGATCGCGACAATGGAGGCCAGCAGCGAAGATATGCGGTCAACTGTATGCTGAGCAGCACAACGACCATCCGGGAGCAGTGCAACGAGCCCTGTGTGATGACTGGTTGCCTGCAGCGGAACGACTGCGCTGAATTCTTGGCTGCGAGGTTTGGTGAGTGCGGGACTTTCTTCTTCTGAGTTTTGCCAGGCTTTTGTTAGTGTCAGAAACAGAGCTGGTAATTGTGGTTGTCGTTGCTGCCGGGTTAGTTTGCGGCAAGACAGTAGTAGGCAGTAGAGAAAGCAGCATTCGGAGCAGCCATGGATTTGAAGTCGTTGCGCAAACCGAAATTGCTGGAGCTTGCAAGAGAGCTGGGTCTGGATGTCTCAGACAAACTCAGAAAACCAGAACTGCTAAGGGCTATTCTTGAGTTGGAGGCTGAGGATGACGAGCTGTCGGAATGCCTTGAGACCATTGAGGAGAGGGAGCAAAAAGAGGAGCGCGAACGTAAAGAGCAAAAAGAGAAAGACGAGCGCGAACGTAAAGAACAAAAAGATAAAGAGAAAGAAGAGCGCGCTTTGGAAATGAAGCGTCTCGAGGTAGAGATGGAACGCGCTCGTAATGGAAGTCAGGCAGACGGTGCAGGAGAACGAGTATCGTTCAAAATGACTGACCTGATGCGGCCGTTTAAGCTTGGAGGTTAACTTTGGGCGAACGTGCGAGAAGCAGGGGTTCTCTCGGGAAACGTGGCCACAGCGCTTGCTCACTTTGTTACCCGGCGAGGCGGCCGACGTAGTCGCTCGCTTGAAGAGAGAGGAGGCAGAGGATTTCGACCAAGTGAAATCGAGTCTGCTAAAAAAGTACAGGCTGTCAGCGGAGGCGTTCCGTCGGAAGTTTCGGGAAAATGAAAAAGGCAGAAGTGAGTCATATACAGAGTTTGCCTACAGGCTTATGTCAAACAAGCAGGAGTGGCTCAAAGAAGAGAAAGCGTTTGGTGACCACGAGAAAATTCTGCAGTGTTTCGGGCTGGAACAGTTTTATAGTCGGTTACCTGAGAACGTGCGGTACTGGGTCTTGGATAGGCCAGACGTTAGTACAGTGGCTAAAGCCGCCGAGCTAGCCGAGGAGTTTGTGACGCGTCGGGCTCGCGGAGCTAAGGACGGTCAAAAGGGTGAATTTGGCTCCAAGTCTGAGAGGCCGAAGTTCACATTTATGAGAGCAAGGGGGGACACACGTAGTGCGGATGCGAGTGAAAGCAGTCCGGCCGAACGTAAGGAGACGGCGGCAGCCGAAGCCGAACGCAGAAAGCGGTTCGAGACGAGGCAAGCGCGCATGTGTTATACGTGCCAGAAGCCGGGTCACTTTTCGGCGCAGTGTCCAGAAACAAAAAGAGAAGTCGTGTGTTTGTCATTATGTAGCACTGATGAGAACATGAAGCTTCTCGAACCTTACATGCGAGACTTCCTCGTGAACGGGAAAGAGTGCCGAGTGCTTCGTGATTCCGCAGCTACAATGGATGTAGTTCACCCCTCTTACGTAGAACCCGATATGTTCACGGGCGAGTGCGCATGGATCAAGCAAGCCGTGGAAGCTCATAGCGTGTGTCTGCCCGTAGCAAAAGTGCTTGTTGAAGGACCTTTCGGAGCACTTGAGACGGAGGCCGTAGTGTCATCTATGCTGCCCCCCCAGTACCCGTACCTATTTTCGAACAGGTCCGATCACCTCCTGCGCGAGAAGGGGCTTTTGTTTGGCGAGGCTAGCCTTCAGGCCATAACCAGATCGTGAGTTCGGGAGCTCGCTGCAAAGGCGGTAGTTGCGGGGCCGACGTTGTCGAACATTGAGAAAGGGTCGGAGGCGCAGCAAGCTGATATTCAGAGCACGTCCGAACTGAATAAAATTGAGCCTGTAGCGTTGAAGGCACCAGGTACTGGAGAGGAAATGCCCGACACGGGAGAGTTAGAAGAGCTTCCGGTCGAGCTTCCGGGACTAGGCTCAGTGACGAACAGGGAAGACACTGATCAGGTCATTAGTGACTTAATCATTAAAGCACCGCTGTCGGCTGAGCAGAAAACCGAACTACACCAACTCTTAAAAGAGTTTCAAGGTCAGTTCTCTGAGAGGCCTGGTAGGACTTCTGTCCTTACTCATGATATAGAACTTACCTCCCCAGAACCAGTACGATCCAAGGCGTACCGGGTGTCACCCCGCCAGCGCGATATTATGGAGGCTGAGGTAAAGAAAATGCTACAGCTCGGTGTTATTGAGGCGGGTGAGAGTGATTATACCTCCCCTTTGATTTTAGTTGAGGTACCGGGCAAGGAACCTCGTCGTTGCGTCGACTACCGCAGGCTTAATTCCATCACTAAGGATCAAATTTATCCGATCCCTAACATCGAGGAGCGCCTTGAGAAAGTTAGTAGCGCTCAGTTTATTTCCACCCTAGATCTTGTCAGGGGTTATTGGCAGGTTCCACTTACAGAAGAGGCTAGTAGGTATGTGGCGTTCATTTCACCAATGGGAACATTCCGTCCTAAAGTTTTGAGTTTTGGTTTGAAGAACGCGCCATACTGCTTTTCAAGCCTCATGGACAAAGTGTTGCGGGGACAGGAAGAATTCGCTTTACCGTATTAGAGACGACGTAGCGATATTCTCCGCATCCTGGTCTGAGCATATGGCACATTTGCGGGCAGTGCTAACCCGCCTGCGCGAAGCGGGCTTGACAGTCAAGGCTCCCAAGTGCCAATTAGCACAGGCCGAGGTTGTCTACCTCGGTCACGTGATTGGACAGGGTCGTCGCCGCCCCTCTGAAATAAAGGTGGCCGCTGTGCGAGACTTCCCGCAACCGCGCACGAAGACCGATATTCGGTCGTTCTTAGGTGTCGCCGGCTACTATCAGAGGTACATCCCCAGGTACTCCGATATCGCGGCTCCCCTGACGGATGCTCTAAGAAAAACAGAGCCCCAAACAGTCGTCTGGGGTGAGAGAAAGGAAAGAGCTTTTAGCGCCCTAAAGAGCGCCCTAACAAGCCAACCTGTGCTACGATCGCCAGACTACACAAAAGGGTTCGTTGTTCAGTGCGATGCTAGTGAGCGAGGCATGGGCGTTGTACTGTGCCAACGGGAAAATGGAGAAGTGGAACACCCCGTCCTTTAGGCTAGTCGTAAGCTGACCTATCGTGAGCAGGCGTACAGCGCCACCGAGAAAGAGTGTGCGTGTCTCGTGTGGGCCGTTCAGAAATTGTCATGCTACCTAGCCGGCTCGAGGTTTATCATTGAGACGGATCACTGCCCTCTCCAATGGCTGCAGACCATCTCTCCCAAAAATGGTCGCCTCCTGCACTGGAGCCTCGCTTTGCAACAATATTCCTTTAAGGTGCGTTACAAAAAGGGGAGTCTCAACGGTAACGCCGATGGCTTAATTCGAAGCCCCTAACGTAGGAATCCGCCTCAAAGTTGTTTGTTACTGATGTTTTCTTCCTGAGGCAGGATTTTTAACATATTGCTTTTGTTAGTGTTTCAAAGTGATGATGTGCTTTCTAGTGCAATTTTCCAATTTGTGGACGCGTTCTCAGTGCTGCTTGACTACTGTAAGGAACTAGGCAGTAGTATAAAAGGGGAAAGAGCCTGGCAGAGCTTAGTGAGCGTTGTCTCGTGCTTGCTGACTGAGCGGTTGCGTTTCGGCGTAGTTCTAACGCTTGCTGGGAACGAGCACAAAAATGGCAACTCTCCCGAAGTCACTTTGCAGTGTCCTGTGTGATCCTGAACCTGAGAACGAGGCCTTCTCTGTGCGCTGCGCTCAAGCAACGTCGAGGGTCGACCGGTTTCGATTACGAGCATCATCGAGCGACATCCCTCCGGACAGCGGATGCAGTCCCCTGACCATCGGGATCTCCTTCTCCCGGCGTGGCTGTCTGTTACGTTTCGCCTACGACGCGCGGTATAGCCGGCGCGGATGCAACGGACGCCGGGGCTTCGTTCAAAGTGGCGGTCATTTTGGGCCCGTTCAGTGCTGCCGTAACGCCTCCCGCCAAGCGCGTCCAGGCAGGTTTCAATGCCACGTGTCGTCGTGTGTGTGTGTGTGTGTGTGTGTGTGTGTGTGTGTGTGTGTGTGTGTGTGTGTGTGTGTGTGTGTGTGTGTGTGTGTGTGTGTGTGTGTGTGTGTGTGTGTGTGTGTGTGTGTGTGTGTGTGTGTGTGTGTGTGTGTGTGTTGGTGCCCACGCTTGTCAAAGCGCGGCAGCCGGGGAGAGGAGCTCCCCAACTGGGAGGCGAGGAGGTCTGACCGGCGCCGGCCCGGCGGACGCGCACGTCACGTCTGAACATGTCCGAGCGTCGCCGTATCGGGCGCCTCATCCCGTGCCGTTCCTTCTTGCCCTCGACTCCGAGGGTATAAAAGGCAGCTGCCCCGGACGCCAAAGGGAGACTTCGATTTCTTCCTGCGAGTAACGTGGTCGCCCTGACCGGCTGCTCTTTTGCGATGCCAGAATAAACAAGTTGTTCTGTTGCCAGTCGACTCATCCTTTGCCGGGACCTTCGGATGTTTCCAGCTGTGCCCCAGGCCGCCAGGCCAACGCTACCCTTGGGGCTTGCGACCCATTTGCAACAAGCCGTACGTTCTTTTTCCGCAATCTAGGTCTTCTAGCCCCGTTAGAATGGCTACGTGGCTGACATTGTCGAAGGCCCCTTTGATATCGAGTGCCATGACAATGTTTTTGAATGGTGCGGGATTTCCCACAGCACATTTTTCTTGATCTGTAACAGCACGTCATGCGACGAGAGCTTGGATCTGAAGCCGAAAATACTGCGAGGGTATAGCTGGTTGTCTTCCAGGTAGTCTTGTATCCTCTTGGTCACCACTCTCGTGTATCTTGCCGAGTCATGATGTGAGAGAGATTGGCCTGAGGTTCTCCACCTGGAGTTTCTTCCTGGTTTTGGGATCATGTTGATTTCTGCATGCTTCCACTCTTCCGGTATTGTCTCTGCTTCCGAGTGTTTATTGAAGCACTCTGTTAGTCTCTCGACTAACTTGTCACTGAGATTGCGGGTTAGTGCATTGTTGATTTTGTCGGCACCTGCTGCCGTGTTTTTTGTTGGCTTTCTTATAGCTGCATAGACCTCCTCTTTGATTATCTGGCGGTCTAGTGTTTCATTTTCTCCGCCTTTGTACGTTTTCCGTATACGCTTCGTGTTTGCCGTCGCCAAAACACATTTTACGCACTTTTTCCAGCAGCTCTTCGTCGGTTCCTTCGAACTGATGGTCTAGTCTCTGAAGGGCCTTATTGTTTTCGGATTTGGATTTGGTTGGGTCCAGTAGGGCCTTGAGTATGCTCCACATCTCTTCCATGTTTAGAGTTTCGTTTAGCGAGTTGCTGAACTGTTGCCAGTTTTGTCTTGCTAGCTGTTCTGCATTCTCTTCTGCCTGTTTTGTGATCTCTGCAATCTTCAATTTGAGCTTCCGGTTTCCATCTTTTCATGAGTCCCCTCGTTGCTTCCCATAGTCTGAGTAGCCTGGGGTCCACATCTGGCGTTTTCTGGGTTCTTTCTATGTCTTTTGTGAATTTCTGCACTTGCTCTTCGAGCTTTTCTCCCCTTTCGGCTATTGATTGTATTTCCTCTGTTTCTGCACTCGATTCCCTGAAGGCATTCCAGTCTGTTATCCTGGCTTTTCCAGTGTGCCGTCTATGTTTGTCGGCTGTCGTGATTTGTGTTTTCAGGATGAAATGGTCGCTTCCGAGGTTTTCCATTAGGTTTTCCAACTCTGCCTGCTTTGTTCGTAGCACGAACGTGAGGTCTCGACAGGTGTCCTCCTATACGCTGTTCCCGATTCTGGTTAGTGTTCCAACATGGGTAATTAGCTCGCATCCGGCCTTGTCTGCCGCCTCGGCTACTGCCGTACGTTTTGCGGCCGACGTTTTGTAGCCCCAGTTCTGCTCTCTGGCGTTGAAATCCCCTAATATTATCAGTGCGTTTTCTTTCGCGATTGTACTGGCTTTGTTGAAAAGCTCTTCAAATTTTGCTTTCCTTTGTTTAAGAGGGCTCTATACATTGACAATGAATATGCTCCCCCCTGCTCTTCCATTTAGGTATTATCTCTATGATATCTCTATGATAATTGTACTCAACATCCGTTTCTGCGACAAAATAGCAGAAACTGGTGTGGAGTACAATTATAACAGATATTTTCTTTGGCCATTTCCTTCTTAAAAATACTGTATGTTCCCAATGCTGATTTCGTCAGCATCACTGTTTCTCTTTGAGATCACAGCGCCAGCTGTGGCAGCAACTAGAAAACAGCACATCTCGCATTGAGACTTGTAGCGCCATCTACAATATTATTTTATAAACACCCACCTACCGCGTGCCAATGATGACGTCACGGTCCAATATGGTGGATAGAGGTAGAATGTCATTAGGCCTAGGGGGTAGGGGCCGGGACTACAGTGTTCTAGAAGGCGGTAGTGGGTTCAGGGAGAGCCCGCGGGTGCGGCATGTCACGTCGACAGCGTGAGATGGCGCCACCGGAGCACTGGCTGTAAAGAACCCGCGACATACCCGCGATACGCGCTGCATTCGCAGTCCGAGAAAGCTGTGTGCATCTGGTGTAACACCGAAAATCGGACGTCTGCAGCTCCAATGCATTTTTCTTAAAACCTAACTCTCAAGGCAACGAGCCCGGAAAAGATGGAAAGGCGGACATGCCATAAGATTGTGCGAAGATAAAGCCGACCCGACGAGTGCAGAGACAGAGCCGCCGTACGACGATCCGTTTGCATTTCTGAACGCAGACCTCAAAAACAGGGCAGAAGTAAAATTTTGGTTGAGCAAATCTCTTAATTTTCCATAAAAATTTTCGATGCACATCCAGACGCAATCACATTCACTGTTAAAGTTAGCTACACAATTGCGGCACGCGTACTTACGCACCCTGAACAGAGAGATCCCAAATCGACGAGGCTTCATTTCATCTCAGCTTTTATTTTCCTAAGTACATATTCACTGAAATCTAGAAAGATAATTCCTGCTACGGTGATGCCATTAGTAGGAGGTCACGGCGGTTCCTGCAATGCGCGAAATTTCGTAATAAACATGTAAAAAAGAAAGTAGGGGAACTAATGGTAGCAAACAAGTTTATTGGTACAAAAAACGGGCAGCCACCTCTTTTTCAAGGCACTGCTTACGGCTGCTGCGAGAGAGGCACTATAGACAACGCTTATCTTCGTGAACAATTTCTTTTTCCGCCGTTCCTGTTGTGATTGGTTCAGCCCTTTTACATAAAAGTGCACCTTGTCAGCACATAGAACTTCGTCAAACCTGTTGTGAGCGCATCTGCCTGCTGGCTGCAACCTAAGACATAACGAAAATTTGCCTTCACAAGCAGCATTAAATCTACTATGCTGTCACTGCAGAGTTATTAATTGCGACTGAAGAAAACAGGGAATATGTTCTCTAACTTCTTCACTGCCCGGAAAAGTTCTTGCGAAGGATACAACTCTCCCTTGTCACATATCACTGTGAACTCAGAATTTCTGCCTTCCTTATTGGAGCTTTCCAACAGAAAGGCTTTGCAGTTCCTGCAGTCGTAACGTTTAAGAAACTTTCGGGCAACATACCTTGCCATATAATGTATAAGCCGGTCGTCGCTCTTCTGCTTTACATACTCTCTGTGCTCAGCAGAAATACTCTGAAGCATGCGCTCGGATGAAGCTAGGTTGCCTTTCTCG
The DNA here is from genome assembly GCF_052857255.1 of Amblyomma americanum. Lineage (NCBI taxonomy): Eukaryota > Metazoa > Arthropoda > Arachnida > Ixodida > Ixodidae > Amblyomma > Amblyomma americanum. The sequence continues at coordinate 125,731,564 of NC_135503.1, forward strand.
ATGAGCTGGCCGATTGCAGCAACCCTGTCTTCTTTAGCAGGAGCATCGCACGCACACTGGGGATAACTTATTTCTCCACTACCTCTATTAAGGTCAGCAATTCCTGAGCGCACTGTCTTGGCAAGATTGTAAAACGACAAACTGTTGACGACAATTAGAAACTGTGTGGGGGTTGGGTGGTCATTGGACCCGCAGGATTGCCTGATTATGCCAAATAAAGTTTCCATTGGATCCTGGCTCAATCTGGATGTCATGATGTACTGGCAAATTCGGCGTCTTTCCTCATCTTTCGGCACGGTAAACAACGACGGTTGCTTTCCTCTAGTCCACTTGTAGCCGGTTTGACACCCGGGAGCAAAGCAGTGTCGTTGCTGTTGACGATTCAGCATTCCTACGTTTCACGAATGAAGAAGGTAGCCGGAGAAGCAAACTAAAATGATGCGCTGAAAAAACAGAGAACAGCCAAAGCCGCAAACCATGCGTGAACAAACGTGCGAGAGGCAGCACATGGGCACCACCAACAGCCAGCCCACGCGACTACAGCGCCGCCGCTAACATCCGGGTCCCGTCCGCACTCACGGCCTCGCCGCAATGCATGGGGCGCGTCGGCTGCTGAACCCACTACCCCCTTCTAGAACACTATACCGGGACCCCCGCGATTAAACGCAGGCAAAGAGTTGCTGGCTCTTCGCGGCCTCCACCGCCAGATGAATGGCTTGCTTCTGCTTGACAGAGTCCGTGCTCCGCAGAAGGGTCTCCCAGGCTTCTCTACTATCAATTCCTTCGTTAGCCCCTGGGGAGTCTACACATCCCCAAATTACGTGATCGAGGGTCCCCCTCTCTCCACATTTTTTGCACTTGTCATCTATGTCTTCGTCTTTGAGGACATGCGATGCCCAGACCGGATTAATGTAATTTCTTGCCTGTAATCTGCGCCAGATCGTCGCCTCTTTATTTCCGAGCTCTCTGTCCGGTGGAGGGACTAGTCTCCTTTGTAATCTGTAGTTTTCAGTTATTTCCGTGTAATTCTGCAGTCTCTCGTCTAGTTCTTTGCAGTCGGGCGGTTCTGCTCCGGCTCGGAAGTAGAGATCTCGAGCCAGAGCGCGTGCCGCCTCATTGCCTGGAACTGACGTGTGAGCTGGTGCCCATACGAGGCTAATTTTCCTATCTTTCCTCCTGTTAGTATCCGCACCGCTTCTGGTGCAATCCTACCTCCACCATAGTTATATATGGCCGTTTTGCTGTCGCTAACTATGAATTTTGCTTCGGTCCCTACGCAAGCAAGCGCTATTGCAGCTTCTTCTGCTGACTCCGGATTGCGGCTGCGTATGGTTGTTGATGAGACTGCCTCACCCCGGCCATCCACCACCGAGGCTACCTCCGCTCCCAGCTTGCCACTCGCCGCGTCCGTGTATGCTACTGTTTTCTCGTTTGCCTCGCTGAAGCGCCTGACTAGCGTCTCAGCTCTCTTCTCCCTCCTTTCCTTGTGAAATGTGGGGTGCATATTCCTACGGAGAGGATCCACCCTAAGTTGTTCTCTAATTATTCTTGGGATGTCCTGCTTCTTTTGCATACCCTTGTCTATTTGTAGTCCTACCATGTCTAGGATAGTCCTACTTGTGCTGTATTGGCTAAATCTTTCCAGCTGGGCTGTTTTAACAGCCTCGGCGATTTTCCTCCATGTGTTGTGAACTCCCATTCCTAAGAGTCTTTCGGTTGAAGTGCTTATGGGTATACCGAGTGCTCGCTTGTAGCATCTCCTGATTATCGAATCTAGTTTGTCTCGTTCCGAGGCCCGTATATTAAGATATGGTGTGGCGTAGCTCAGACGGCTAATAACGTAGGCCTGCACCACCTTAATTAGGCTCCTCTCTTTAAGCCCCTGTGTGATTATGACTTCAAGGGACGAAATGGCGGCCGCATAGTTTTGGTTTCTCGAATAAAAGATGAAGACCATTAAAATTGGTTGTGCACTCCCAGACTTTCGTTTTACGCAACTGCGCGCCTAACAAAGTATAAGCACGCTTTGGCTCGTTTAACTTGGGTCAACCATGTTGAGACGCGCTTAGCTTTTTTGTTGTTGGTAATAGTGTGTTGTGGAATGTTCTGCTCACTGAGTTCAAAGACTTTATCTGTAAACATGTTCCAGCTAGTCTGAACACAGCGCTTATCAAAGCCATCAAGAAAAATGTCAGTAAAAGAGGAAAGTTCATTGTTGATTGCTTCAAAATCAACTGTGTTGTAGTCATGTATTTTTCTTTTGGTTAGCTTTTGGAGTAGCAAGTATAATGATAAAAGGTAGAAGCAAATGATTGCTAAGACCCGGCAGGTATGTTGTAGGCGAATCTATATCGGATTGACTGGTCTGGATTAAATCTAGTGTGTTTGCAGCGTTCGCTAATGTGCACGTTTGCGGTAGAGGAAATATATAGCATACATCTATAAATTCGCTAGCTTGAGATGAAACCGGGGATGTTACAGGCTTGTGGGAACTCCGAGTTATGTTTGGAGAGTTCGTATCGCTGAGTAGAAACAGCAGAGGAGCATGAAAGCCTGTAGTGACGATGTTATTAGCGTCATGAAGTTCGTTACAAAATATGGGTGAGGAAAAATGTGGGCGGTTGCACACTCCAGTTACGGCTTTCTAGTGATTAAGGGTTATCACAGCCCATACTATTTCTTGGTTCGCCTGAACGAGTACAGATTTTGATGGGATATTGTTCGAAATGGGTAGAAGAACGCCGCCGCCTCTGTGTGTGCCACGGTCACTTGGAAAGAATGAAAAACGATGAGCGTTTAAAAAGATATCAGTGTCGTCGACATGCGCGTTGAGCCAGGCTTCCGTTAACGCAATGATTTCAGCGGAGCGCGTGTTGATAGCGGATGACAAAGAGACGTTTTTGTTAAGGACGCTTCTGATATTAGTAAAACAGACCGATATTTCAGCTTCAGATACTGAACCGCTACCCTTCCCGCGTGCCTATGGCTCAACAACGGCGAACTGGTGCGTGCACTCCGCATTCGAATGGCGATGACGGCGTCGGTGTTAGAGTCATACGTGTAGAATTTTTGGTTTAAATCTAAATTCTTGTATTGCAATTAGCACTTGGGGGATCCAAACTGGCTTTTAGCAAAATCAAGCAGCTTATTGCGCGCTAATCGTGTTGCAGGCGATACATATTCTGTCATGGTGATGATGTCTTTCTTCAGACTGTTTTTTTTTTGTAGTGAGCAAGATGTCCTTTGTTTTGAAGTTCAAGAATTTCGCTATGACAGGGCGACATTTGTTCTAAGCGAAGGCTCCTAAACGATGTGCTTGTTCGATTGCTTTGGGAGGAAGTGGATCTGCTAGGCAGTCGTTAAAAATAGAGATTAGTTTTTCTTCTGTCTCCTCCTATGTCTGATCAAAATCTGAAATGTCGTAGAAATTTAAGTTGTTGCGTCGTGGCCTGTCATCATGATCACCTAGTCTTGATTGTACTGAGCACACTTGGGCGGAAAACTCTTTTGTTTGAGTGCAGATGCTGGAGAACTTCCTGGCGGAATTCTTCTAGCTTTTTATAATTTTGCTCCTGTACATCTAAACGGTTCTACATCTTAACAGTGAGGCGTAACCACAGTAGCAGTTGCTTGTACATATGCGTGTACATGAAAATGGGTTTCGCACATGCTACGTCGAAGCCCAAATACCTTTGTCGACGCAAGCTGGGAGGCAGAGTCTTGGCTTGGGCGCGTTGCATTTGTCTTTCCTTTTTCAACAATGGTTTTGTGGGGTGCACTTTATTGTTCTCTATGATTAGTTTTTCTGGCGTACGTTAAGTGCATGGTTCGGGAATAATTTTTCGTGTCTTGATAAGAAAATGAACTGCTCTATCAACCGCCTTCAGTATGAGAAAAATTTTGTCATTCAAGGCAGCTAAGACCAACTAGTCACTGTTGTATATTGCGTAGCAACACGGAAAAACAGTATTTAGCGTTCCTGTGTGTGTTAAACTTTTGTATTCTCGAGCTTTCTGTTTTCCTGTCTACAGTATCCTGTATTCTGCATTTTTGCCATTCAGTGCGCTCCTCAATTTCATTTTCAATGCCAAGGAAAAACTTTCCTAATCCTAAAAATCGCTTTTCTGCACGGATATGGCACAGGCGACCTGAATGAAGGCACTATTTTAGCCGCTCAAGTTCACATGTATCGGCTATGAACAAAAAGCGCCGTGTAGCTGCGCGACGGCTATATGAGTATGCACCAAAGAAACCCAGAATAGATGTTTCGCGGCAGAGCAAAAAAAAGAAAAACGAGTTGAAGCGCCCAATGAAAAGGACCGCCAAAGTTCCAATAAGAAACGCACATTAATATGGCAAGTCATTAGCATTAGAGGAAATCGAGAGTTCGTCGAAATCTCGTCTCTTCGAGCACAATCATATTAAAACATAAAGAATAGGCGCCGACCAAAAAGAAAATAAGAAACAAAAACAACTTTTTTGTGTTTTACTTTTGGTCGGCGTTCATTTTTTTAAGCTTTTAAAGAATAGCATTAGATATCTTCACTGCTGTTACATTGGTGTTTTCATCTCATTTTTATTTATGTGTGCGTTTCGGGCTTGCTCCTCGGACACTTGTCGGCACTCAAGCAGTCCACTTTGATCACATAGCTGAACCCACGTGCTCATGGAGGCGAAAAGAAGCGTGGGCCACAGTAAAACCCAGCCGTATGTGGGCCGGAACAACGCTTCGCGGTGAATTTGAAAATTGTCGCCAGATGAACGCAGCATGTGTTGGGGAGTGTCGCAAGTGTAAGAGGGAAGCATGTGGCCTAGCTCCCCCTTGGCCGTGCCCGGACCGTCGACGGATACTGCCGCCTGCTAAACATGTGCTAAAGGGTGAACAGCGTACTCGCGAAGTCCAACAGCAGCGGCAACGCAGCTGCGGGAACAGCTTTCCGCCGATTTGTCCGTTTTCAACGATAGCTCAGTGGCTGTAGTAATTTGTTACTCTTGGGAACCTTGTTTTTGAAAGAGTGTGCATTTTTACTTGTTAAATGGTGACAGATACATGGTTTAAGCTTCGCTGTACAGTGCAGTGACAAGCGCGCATATTTAATCGCACACCCCAATAAGCAACCGAGCTATTGAAGACGTAGCTGATTTTGTTCAGAATACCAGACCCAGATCAGTAGTCAAGCTGCTCGGCTAATGGGCGGTTCTGAACCGGCACCTAGCAGTCGGTGCAATTTCCTCGGGCACGTCAGAATTCCAAGAGTGACCGAATGCCCACTCTCTTGCCCAGATGACCACCGGATGCTGGTGGAGCCCTCGTGCGGCGCCGCCCTATCCGCCGTCTACAGCGGCCTGGCGTCCAGGCTGTACCGCGAGGGGCGCCTGGAGGCCTCGCCCCGACGACCCCTGGTGGCCATCGTGTGCGGTGGAAGCGCAGCCACGCTGCCACAGCTCGAAGACTGGAAGCGCGTCGCCGACGGCAAGGACGAACCGGAGTAGGCGGCTATCCACCGTACAACCGAATAAAGAAGGGAAATTTCGTAACTCATGTGAAACGCTCTGTTGAAATGGCACATGTGACCGCACGCATTCTGTTTCCTTAGGCGATTCTCGGACTAACCGGCCGCTGTGACTGCGGCGTTCTACTCCGAAACACTCAGAAACGCTTGTCGCCTGAGTTTTCATTGCAAGTCAAAGGATCGCAGGTGGTGGTTTGTGGTTCATGGGGGTTTAACGTCCCAAAGCGACTCAGGCTATGAGAGACGCCGTAGTGATTGGGCTCCGGAAATTTCGACCACCTGGGTTTCCTTAACAGGCACTGACATCGCACACTACACGGGCCTCTAGAATTTCGCCTGCATTGAAATTCGACCGCCGCGGCCGGGATCGAACCCGCGTCTTTCGGGCCAGCAGCCGAGCGCCATAACCACTCAGCCACCGCGGCGGCTTAGGATCGCAGGTGGTACAAATTATTCTACAGTCCCGCTTGTTTATAACCCGCAGTGTTGCGCTCGAACCCACAAGTACGTGAGTTATTCTTTTGAAGCAAAAAAAAGCCCTGAACTCTTCATTTGCACACTTTTGAGAACACCTAAACCAATGAGGTCATTCTGCTCCTCTAATCAAGAGCATTGCACCGAGACGCCACGTTGATATTTCTCCATCTCGTTCGATTGCAACGTTCACGGATCGCCACCATTCCTGAGGCTTTCAAGGCACGGTTTACGTCAAATAATCTCAGTGGAGCAAATACGTCGTTCTGGGAACATGGTCCGACAAGGTGCTCCTAAATGCGTGTCATCCAGCGTTCTTTCGGTCAGTCTGGATTTAACTGAAAAAAGTTTTGGATCGAATGAAAGTGCATAAAAGGAACCACGCTATCAGAAGTTCATAATTATCTGATGGCACCTATGTTTGCGGTCCTTCCTATGGGGCAGGTGCTCGAAAACATTTTTCCCCAGAGGTATATATTATATGAAACAACAGTCCTAATCGTTCTCATTGCTACTTGGTGGATTCCTTGGATGGTTCACTGTTGAAGTTTTTTTCTTATATAGTGTCATGAAGCAGAAACAGCGGCGGGATAAGATGGCCGAAGCTGACAAAGGACGGGGCTAATTAGACATGGCAGAGGCCTTTTTACTGCAGTGGGCATAGTGAAGCTGATGATGATGATGATGATGACTGCTATCCCATTACATAGCGACATTGCAGGCCTGGACAGTGAAATTTCTACATAAAACACAGCCACATTGAGAATGCACATAATTAGGTAATTCCCGCAAAGACTGGTTTCCCGACTGTGGACGTAATGTGCCATCTAAATTATTCTATAACTTGACTGTGGCAGGAAAATGTTAAGTGTTTCCTTTTACTAATTACAATTTTTAATCATTTGCAGTTTTTTTACTGATATTTCGCGAGCTCTACTCAGCGTATGTAAGACGCCTATATAATATCGAGGCGCTGCTTCCAGCAAGACTACTTCAGCCATCTTACTGACATCGACCTCGGATTATTTATTATAGATCATAAGAAGCAGTCATTACTGTGCAGGTGTCGCTTAGCAAGATGACGTAAACGCAACGTATGGGAAGCTACGTTCGTTCTATCGTACGTGAAATGGATGGAACTCGAAGTCGTACGCAAGATGAAATGTAGCCGATGGCAGTCACATTGCACTGTGTAAACGTCTTCTCTTTCTAATCATGTCAGACAAAAAGTTACCAATTTCGTCTCAACGGGACATCTTTTTTTTTTGTTTTCTACAAACCTTGATGCCTTTTTCAAGAAGTCATTGAATCTATAAACTTGGCTGTCCATCTTAAACAGAGAACGAATTTATTAAGTCTCAAGCCTAGAAAAATGGCTGCAAGTCGAAAGGAAAATTTGGAAAATCTAGCAAAGAAAATAACCCGGACAGATTATTCTCTCGCTTGCGTCATACCAATCGTTCAGACATGTGTTTACCTCTACCCCTCAATAAACGTAGTGAAGTCGTCTCTGTGGCTTAGTGCCCTATATTGGAAGAGGATGCTGAACTGGGCGCTGCATTAAGCCTAAGAGGCCTTATAATGTTCAGCTGCTAGGCCCGAGTCGTCGGGTTCAAATACCGTCCGCAGCGGCTGTACTTTTGTGGCGGCTGAATTATGCAAAAAACGTCCGAGTGGCATGCAAAATCAGCGCACCTTAGAGAACCTTCTCAGCGGGAAAATTAACCTGGAGTACTCCACAACGGTGTCCCGCATAGCCCGCTTCCTGTTTCGCTATGTTAGACGCCACGCTGGCTTACGCTTCAGTACTTCCGTGCGCCACACAGTTGGAGGGAAGAAGAAGTGCGTGCCTCGTGTCATGGCATCGCCCTAGGGCCGGCCACAGAGCTGACGCATAGGCGCGGGGCATGCGTCCCGGGGCGCCCGGTGGCCCTCCCCAGCACAGCCTCGCAATGGCCGCCACCGAGGAGGCGGCGTCCCGGCCGCTGCACGTCCGCACGCCGCTCCTGGAGAGTGTACCCCTGTCGCAGATCTACGGCCAGCGGGTCTACATCAAGATGGACAATGTCCAGCCGTCTGGATCCTTCAAGATCAGGGGCATGGGAGTCCTCTGCCAGGACGTACGTATTCGGTCCTTGCTCAGTGCTTAGTTCCCCGTGTGCCGTCTGCTCAGACAAAGCAGCTATTGAGATGCGGAGTGCCTGTCATTTGCCGCGCGCAATCTAAATACGCGTAAGCTTTTGTATTTTAGCCATTTTCTGGGGCTTCTATGCCAAGAGGCTCCTTGTTTTTTAGCAGATTGGTTATAGGCCGAGGCAGCTAAATATGGACATATATCGAAGAAGGATCATGGAAGTACAGTTATGTATGACTAGTAATGTCTGCAGGGCACGGGCCTCGAAAACCGCTTATTTTGTCGAGATCCCTCTTGTGAGGTGCAGCAGGTTAATCAGTTGAGATAAAAGTGGAATCTTAAGCCTGCTTGGAGATTCGTGTAAACACGTGTTTTTTTTTTACCATGTTTCATAAAAGTATGTTGAAACCAGAACAATTCGAGTACCATGCCTCCAATTGTGATACAGCGTTCTCCTACAGCAGGTAGCTACGTTGAAATGGGGAAATGTGCTACCTCTTCCGTTCAGTGACCGCTTAGCCAATCAAAATGTTGGTTTTGGCTTGTCCGTTCGTGCTCTCAAATACTGACTAAACCTTGCTTAAAAACCAAGAAGGCTTCCTTCATCTTGTCGACCGCCATTTGTTTTGCATTTCGCTCGTTCTGTCTTTTCGGAATAGCTCTGCAAGCAACCATTATCCACCTATGCCGTGTCATAGACGCAATAAATATCCCTTGTGCAATTCAGCTTTACCTCCTTACGTTTCATTAAATCGACGCGGTGGCTATGACATTCGGCTGCTGAGCGCTAGTTCGTGGATTCGAGCCTGGCCGCGGCAACCGAATTTCAGTGGCTCACAGCACCGCCCTCTCGTCGCCGCCGCGCGCAGGCGAAGCGCCAGGGCGCCACCAGGGTGGTCATCGCGTCGGGCGGCAACGCCGGCATGGCGGTGGCGTACGGTGCGCGCCAGCTGGGCATGGAGTCCGTGGTGGTCATCTCCAAGAACGTGCCCCGACGCATGGTCGACAAGCTGAAGCTCGAAGGCGCTCGCGTCGAGGTGAAGGGTAACTCCTGGGACGAAGCAGACGAGCGGGCACGCGAGATCGTCTCCAAAGAAGGTGCGGCCCCAACTACCCCCAACACATGCCACCGCTCTGTCTCTCATGCCGCGGACTAGCACGCCAGTAGTTATTACAAGGGAACTAACGATATGTACAGACTGAATTAACAAGGTACCCCATACTGAGAGACCCTTCTGGAACACTATCCGCATTTTTTGTTCGCGCTGAGAGCCGTTTTACGGAGCCCATCTCCCCCGGGCTGAGCTGCAGTGTCCATCAATGTAAGCTGAGATTGCGCTTCACTAGCGCAATGGCTTTGGCCGAAGATAAGACAGAACTTAGGAGCAGCTGATGGCTAAAACATGATGGAACTAGAAGAAGCAGCACATGGCGGGAGCGTTGGCGCGACGCCGGAAATTTAATATAGGCTAATTCGTGCCTATAGTACATGTAATCTAATCTTCCCATATGACTCCGTCGCCCCCTGCAATGGCTGCCTTCCCTCTAAATCCACTCCATTAGCCTCGGCAACCATCGGTTAGCCCCTCTTTAAAACAACAACGCAAGAAATTCCTTGAAGGAAGAATGCGATGTTCCTCGATCGCGCACGTAGTCGCTCATGTGCCACCGCTTCTCGTTTCAGGACTTGTACCTCGATTCGCGTTTCTGCAGAGAGGAAATGCCACCTCGGACCTAATCAGAGCCGAGAATTTGAGACTTATCGTGCCATCTGTGGGTTCAGGTCTGCCTCGAGTTACAACAGAAACGCATTGTTACGCGAACAGTGATGGCAGTATGTTTCGAGATATTGAGCACAGCGTAAGAACATCTATCTTAAAGGGGGATGGATATGCCGCTTGTACGGGGCCCCTTAGGCGGCGACCGCAGCTCCGGCATGTGCCAGGAGCCAGTGCTGAGTCGGGCAGTAAGCCGCTCTTCCTAGTAGGTAGGCGCAGTTTTGGGCTCATTTTGAATGTAGCGGAAAGACGAGGACGAAGGGAAGAAAAGAAGACGCGACACGAGCACTATATTGCAACTAAACCTTTATTGCAAGAACACAGAATATAAACACACGTGATTTTTTTCTAAAATGAAAGGCAGATAGAAAACCTTAGGAACGAAAAATATAACGTGAATATCGCTTGGCAATGGAAAAATGAAAATTGTTTTTGAGGAAAAGAAATGGTGCAGTCATTGCCTCGCATATCTCGGTGGACACCCAAACCGCGCTGTAAGGGAAGCCAGGAAGGTGGGAGCGAAAGAAAAGAGGTGCTGCAGTGGAGGGCTCCGGAATAAATTCCACCACCTGGTGATCTTTAGCATGCACTGACATTGCACAGAAGACGGGCGCCTTTGCGCTTCGCCTCCATCGAAACTCGGCCGCCGCGGTCGGGTTCGAACCCGGGTACTCCGACTCAGTAGCCGAGCGCCCTAACCACTGGGCCACCGCGGCGGGTTGGCAAGATATCCGTTTGAGGAGAAAAGCTGAGCGACACGACCCATAGTACATTATCTTCAAAACAAACCCATTCAGCCGCGGTGGCTGAGTGCTTATGGCACTCAGCTGTTGATCTCAAAGGCGCGGGTTCGTTCCCTGCCGTGGTGGTCGCATTTCATCATCATCATCATCAGCCTGACTGCGCCCACTGCAAGAAAAAGGCCTCTGCCATGTCTCTGCAATAAACCCTAGCCTTTGCCAGTGGCTAGCCCGCAAACTTGTCCCCAACTGTTCCCAATCCAGTTATCGGAAAACCTCCTGTAAACAAGCAGCAAACCGGTCGCATTCAGATGGAGGCGAAACGCTAGGGGCCCATGTACTGTGCGACGTCAGTGAACGGTAAAAAAAGCACCAGGTGGTTGAAATTACAACTTTTACATTTCATGCAGCGGTCACCCAGATGTCAAGATTTTGATCCTGATGGCGAATTTTCATGTTCGTTCCGTCGCACGTTCAGACAACTTCCTGTTTGTCCTATGTAGGTCTTGCCACTGGAAGCCAGGAGTTCGTACACCACGCCTGATTTGCAAGGAACGAGCCCTAAGGGATGTTACGTTTTATATATTTTCTTGTAGTTTGTGGTTCTCTTGTGGCATTTTTTTTGTTCCTGAGAGCATGTATGCTGCGAAAGGCCGGACTACTATCGACAACATCAATGTTGGCCATGTGAAAACATCTAAAGTTAAAAAGCAGCCCGTTGCGCTACAGAAAGGCTTCAGTCTAAACGCTCTTGTTTCAGCAGTCGAAAATGCGAAAGCCTCGCATTTACATGTGTTTTTCTCGGCGAAAACTCACAAGCCAGACATCCTTTTCCGTGTGATTGTTGCAGAAAGGAACACATGGCAACATGTTTTCTCGGGCTACCAGTAAAGCACCTGTCAGGCCTTCATATACACGATCCTTTTTTTTTTGGCACGAAATTCTGATGAAGTGGTAGGTTTTTTGTAGAAATCAAATCCTGGCAACACTAACGCCTGTAGCATTGTGTCATCGACCAGTATTATTCCTTATCTCACGCAGCCCTTATAGATAGCGTGCAGAACTGAATCTGCAAGTCCAGTGACGAGATGTATTTCAGAAATAGTGTAGGAGTCCCTGTAGAGTCTTTTATTGAACTGGTTTTCTTCTGCCCTTGGTCTCCCTAGTGAGCTTGAGACGGTAAAACATAGCATCAGACGTCTGGCGTCTGTATCGGTTCGCGCGCAGCGCCTGTTCTTGCAGACATCTTCCTAAGTAGTGTGGATAGGTGTCTCAACGTCAACCTTAACGGCTTGTGTTCCTCTCTATTCAGATACGTGGATGGATACCCGGTGTTTGTGGACATTTAACGCTTTACTGTTCAGGTCGTCAACACTTTAAGGGTATTTCGTGAAAGTGGGCGCGTCCTCCACGTTATCTTTGAATAGCCGGCCGGGCTAAATTGCAGTTTCTAGATGTTTTTTTTTCAGTCACTATTTCGGACAACATATGGTGTCCGCAGTGTGGTGGTGGTGGGGGAAAACATTTATTCAAGGCTATTTACAGGAGAAATTGGGGAGAGGCTAAAGGCACTTGGTTGTCTCCTGAAGAGGCCTAACCTCCGGATTACAAATCGGAGCAGATGTGTTGATCTCTTTCTTTCAAACAGAGCCATGCATATTGGCGACATCATCCTAGATCGGTCAAACCCTTACTCCATTCAGCCTCGAGCCACTCGAAAGTTATTTCGTGCCTTATTTTGGTCCTCATCAAGTCCTGCATGCATGACATCTAGCTTCTTTCAGCAGTTTTTTTTTTCAACCTGACTGCACCCACTGCAGGGAAAAGGCTTCTCCCATGTCTCTCCAATTAGCCCTGACTTTTTCCAGCTGCGACCACCGTATTCCCGCAAGCTTCTTGATCTCAACCACGGACCTAACTTTCTGCCGCCCCCTGCTACGCTTGCTTTCTCTTGGAATCTACTCCGTTACCCTTAAGGACCAGCGGTTATCTTGCCTGCGCATCACATGCCCTGCCCTAGCCCATTTCTTTCTCGTGATTTCAAATAGGATGTCATTAACTAGCGTTTGTTCCCTCACTCAATCTGCCCGCTTCCGATTCTTAAAGGGGCTGTGAAAGGGGGTCTCGAGAAAGATTCGATGTGCATCTTCGCCACCAGCGGCCAACAGCGCAATTTCTGTGGACGTGGACGAACTGTTTTAAAAATTCTATACCACATGATGAGTTGTTTCCTGCTGTTCGTGAGTTGATAGAGAGTACGGGATTCATTAGTTTTCAGAACGCATGTGGTATGTCCTTGACTCCTTGAATTCTTTTTTGCAGTTGCTTAAATGCTACTTGGAAACCACAATTGTTAGTTACGACAACAACCTCTATGTTAAAAGGCGGGGTACGTCCATTGGGTCCTGTGTGGCTCCAGTTTTAGCCGAAATTTTCCCTGGCCAATTTGATAGAAGGCTGGAGCAGAAACTAAGATCTGTGGATGTGGGGGTGGTGAAAATTTACAGATATGTAGACAACTTTCTGATTTCTCTTAATATCCCTGTTGAAAATGCCCTGGACTCAGATGTGGTGATGGGATTGTTCGTGGGTTGCTCTAATTCCCTGAGATTCACTGTTGAACTTCCGAACAATGGGTGCATTCAATTTCTTGACCTGCGGCTGTGCTTTCGGGGGGTCGACCACGTCTGTTGGGCCTACACGTCGAGGTCGAAGAAGGCAATTTTACCTTTCGCATCCTCCTATTCCAAGTCAGTCATAAGGAGCTTGGTGTCTTCGTGTCTCCGGTCCGCCTTGTCTAAGTCGTGTAAACACAGGGTTAAAAGTTTTTACTTACAAGTTAGCAGATTGAATTAGTCGGGTTTCCCGTTGGACCTAATCAGTGCCGCGTCTGAGTCATAACTGAAGGGCTACCGAAAGAAGAAGAAACCGGAGAGTCAACCGTGCACCCAAGAACAGAATACTTCAAACAGGCCTGCGAGGTGATCTCTTACATGGACACGGTGCCGCACAGCCTTAAGAAGGTAGCCCAGAAGGCTGGTGTTCGTCTCATGTTTTTCAGCTCCGCATAAGCTTTCCAAGCTGTGCAGGCTTGTTGACGGAGGGCACACGAAGGAAACTTCCTGTGGGGTTAACCACCAGACCAGCTTTGTTCCTTGTGCGACAGGTGTCGTGTATCGCATTCCCCTTAGCTGCAGCCGAATATACGTGGGCCAGACGGGGAAATGCGTGAACGAAACGTTGTGCGACCACGCTTCGTCGCTAAGAAAGGGTCATGGTTCGAACCTGCCTCTGCACTGCAATAAATGCAAGGACTGCATGCGAGGGCGGCTGTATGCCCAACTTGAGTGAGACAAGTATCATCGGGCGCGGAATAAAAAGAGTTGATAGACAGATTTTGGAGGCCTTGAACATAATCGCCGCAGGTAACGGTCTTGTGTGTCAGTTCTACTTCGGTGTTATTGCTGGAAAAGAACGCAATTTCCTCGGTATCTGGTAGCCGTACTAGTGACGTTTTAATGCTTTTTTTTTGCTTTTTAAATGTACCCATTGTGTGCTTCGGTCACCTGATGGGTTGAGATTTTTGTCTTGCTTTTTCTCTTGGTTTCTTCCGTATGTTTATTGTACAGCTGCGTCATGTTTTTGATTTGGGTTATGTTGTTGACACGTGCTGAATTTTCTGGCGCATGCTCACCGAGTGAGATGTGTTTCTTCGACCACGCATCAGTTTTTAGTGCGCTCTTGTCCGTCCTGTTCTCCCTGTGTTTCCGTGTTTTTTGTGTGCCGTTTTTAGATGGGTAGGATACTAAAGGATGCCGCACCAAAAATATCCCCCATCAAGAATTTCTTAGATGCGTTCTGGGCAAGCTGAGTTATCTGTAGTCAAAATTTCAATTTCCGCGTCTTCGCGCCTTTACCTCTCCTCTCGTCACTTTTTGAACGCTGAAATGTCGACGCCCCTCCGCCGGCCCCTCGCACTCGCCCACTCGCGAACCAATGATAGCAGTCCGCTGCTGACGTAACGAGAGCGGATTCGGGCGAAAGCCTACCACTGCAGGTCGCCGCTAGGCGGGGAAGCGGGAGTTTTAAAAATTGTATTGTAGACTATCGACTGGCTTTTGAGGTCTTGTACGCGGCATGAACAATCAATGGCCTGTACTCTACATAATGCGAGGATTTTATAGATAAACTCAAACATCCTCTTCAGGGACACTTTAACGTTACAATTATCATTTTTCTTTCCATAGCTCGATGCGTTGTCCTTCACTTAAGCTGGACTCTCTTTGTTAGCATTTACGTTTCTGCGCCCTAGGTGAGTACCGGTAATAACAGCTGCTGTATACCTTTCTCTTGGAGAGCATTGGTAAACTGCCATTCATGATCGGAGAGAACCTGCCATATGAACTCCACCCCATTCTTATCCTTCTAGTTATTTCCCTCAGCAGTCACTGAACCAGCTGTCACTACCTGCCCTAAGTAGACCTTTACCATTTCCAGGCGCTCATTGCCAATTGTGAACTGCTGTTCCCTTGCTAGAATGTTGAAGCTTAGTTTGGTTTTGTGCATGTTTGTTTTAAGGGCTTACAGTTCTGTTCTGCTGTCTAACTCATTGATCGTGCTTTGCTGCTCATCTCCTAAGTGACTTAGCAAGGAAATGCCATCAACGAATCACAAATTACTTAGGTATTATCCATGAACTCTTATCGAACACCTCTTGTAAAGAGGCGGTGAATAGCATTGGCGAGATCGTGTCTTCATGCCTGAAACCCTTCCTTATTGGAATTTTATTGCTGAATTTATGAAAGACTATGGAAGCTATGCAGTCGTTGTAGATATATTCCAGTATTTTCACATAACACTCATATCACCCTGATTCTCCAATGCCTGCATGGTTGCTATTCGGACAGCGCAGTCAGGTCTGCTTGCGAAAAACATATCCGATGGGTGAAAGGAAACCCACCCAAGAAGAAAAATGACGACAACAAGCTAGAAAAAGAAAAAAAAACTGGTGCTGCCATAAAAACACCACCTTCCCACAAACTCAGCAATGTGGCTAAGTGCTATAATGTCCAAGAATTTTTTTCGGCCCCAAAGAAGCTCCCAAAAGCAGAAAAATAACTGATCGGAACAGACAAAACAGAGAAAGAGCTATAGCATGATATCCCTCAGAGTTCTTTCCATGTAAATAAGGCGTGGTGTACAAACTCCCGGTTACCTGTGGCAAGGCAAACAGGACGTTGTCTGAACGTGCGACTGAACGAACATGAAAATTTACGATCTAGGATCAAAGTATTCACGTCTGGCCGACAACATGCTTGAATGTTAAGGTTTAACCCACTTTGTGAACAAGCCGCAATATTAGCAACACATAAGGATCGACTTTGACGCGAGATTATCGCGGCTTTTTACATATCTATGCTGGGAGGATCCTGTATAAGTGCACCGTCAGTTGCACCGATTGCGAATGAACTAACATATCTAAACCACACGTGGAACTAGGTTACTTCTGGTGTTACTTGACTATAACAGCGATCTTTTCAATATAGTGCCCCATTTTACGTGTTCTTACTCAGCTTTCCTCTTCAGTCGAACATCTTGCCCAGCGATACTCATGTTATCTTTTTGGTTCTTGCCTTTTTCTCTTTTTTTTTACTCTTTACTAGAAAGTTCGTCAGGTTCGTTTCTGTTCCGCGTTCTTCAAATGAAGATATAACTGCAAAATAGCGCTCGTGTCGTGTCTCGCTTCTTCCTTTCGTCCTCGTCTTTCGCGCTACCTTCACGATCAATCCGATTCAACTCGCCCAGCTTTACACCTCATTACAGTTTTAGGCACGGAATAGACGGATGTCACGGCCTAGAAGAGCGAGAGTTTGCGGAAAGTTGTGCTGCGGTTTTCTTTTTGCGGAGATGGCAGTGTACCGAGGTTCTCAGTCGTAGAAAAGCTGCGAGCATGCGTTCAGCATTGAGGGGTGTCGAATGCTGCGTCGCTCAAGAAAGCAGCCAGAAATGCTTCTCCTGACCAAAAAGTTGGCTTCTTCGCACAGATGTAGCAGTCGGTAGTCACGTTTGTTCTGTATTTTGTTGCATACGGTACTCCGTACTTGCCTCGATTGGTGAAAAATAAGAAAATGTTCCCCTGCAAGGATGGTGCTGCCAGCGCCATCTCTTGTGCAACGCAATCATGCCTGAGTGCTCGTTCTTTTTAACGGCGAGAGACGGCGATACCGGCACTGCCTCTGATAGAGCTTCTCTTGTGAAGTTGTTTTAGAGCACTCTAGAGGATGCGCACTTCCGATTAATCCCAACCAAATAAATGTCTGATGTTCCCAATCAAATATTATTCAACACAAAGCCCAACACCAACGAACCCAAGCTTCCGCCTCGGTGCAAATTTTTACCGACAGGGAAATCCTGCGCCGCGGATGAGTTTTCAGTGGGAAATCCCGGTGTTCTCCGCTCATGTCAAGGAGGACAATGTTCATGTCTCCACGCGAAATCTATTTCCAGCGATGAAAAATTCCGGTCGCCAGACGCTAGCCAGTATGTATGCAAGGAAGAGGTTGTGCAAGGCTCCATCGGCCGCCAATATCTTCCTCGAAAAATTGCGCGGCTGCATCGTTGGTTCCGGAGAACAACGTTGCGGCGCCTACGGCTATGAGGGACGCTCTAGTGAAGGGTCCGGATTATTTCGAGCACCTGCGCACTGACCTCGCGCATTACACGGGCCTCTAGTATTTCACCTCCATCGAAATGCGAACAGAATTTAGTTCAAGAAAAGGTCAACGTAGCAGGCGGTTGCAGAGAATCAGCTGGGCAGATGAGACAAAGTATGCATGGATACGAAGCCTTTGCCCTCCTTTGACGTAGCTTAACATGTGCGTTCGGTCGTTTTTCAGGCCACAGAAAAACTCCGGTAAAGTTTAATGACTGCATTAATTGGCTAATTGCAAAAATAAGAAAACTGTTCAAAGAGAATCGTAGACACGACTGTTCGTTCAGGCGGCTCGCAAGCGACTGCCACCGGAGCCGCGCATCCGGTTCTTCGTGGCTGAGCGTGGGAGCGATCGGAGGCGCACTTTGGACGCGCGCACCTCCCTAGTGGTCAGGGTCAATGTTCCTCTTGGCTGTGCTCTTGCTCTTTTCTGTTTTATTGATCTTGGGGTTTCGTCTCCCATCTTCTTCTCTGCCCCCGACACAACATGAACAGTAACCGCATGAAGGCGATGCTCCTGGGGACGTCCACCAGCAACACCACCTTCGTGCGGTTACTTCTTATGTACACGCGACGTACGATGACGACGGCCGTCGCCTACCGCTGCCGCTGGTGCACCTGCACGAAGCGACAAGACTTAGCGATAGAGCGACGCGATTTCAGTTTTGCTCTGTTGCCGCTGCCTCGTCGTTGAGTCACCTCGCGTCATCAGGGGAGTATCGCTGTGCTAGAATTACGTTTTTAAAACTAACCAGCATCAAGTACGATAAAAGCATTGATGAGAATTATTTGGTGATACATTGAATTTCTAAGGGACACAGCGCAGGGTGATGATGAAGTGGTTTTATTAAAACATTAAGGAAAATGAAGGCAAAGATTTTTTCCATCCTCGGCATCTGCCATCGATACTGAAGCACCTGAGTTGGGGCAGCGTAAATAAAGGATAGCAGGCAGAATGGAGAAATGAAATTAGAGAGGTAAGGAGACAGGAAGAAAGGATGGGCGCAAGGTAATATATACAAAATCTATTTACGCAATAAAAAAATATGTACATGTTGTACGCGTGGTTAGTTCATGCTAAAGCGATAAAAACACGCGCAAAACATTATGTTCATTACAGCTGGAGTGGGGCGTCCAACGCATGAGTGCTGCCGAACAACGTTTAGCGGTGCTAAGATTTACACAAAAGTGACGTTTCTCCCCCTCACCTTTCCATAATAATTAACAATATGTACGTCACAAGCGCCTTTCTTGTTCTGTTGCTACTACTAATCTTTCACTGAACTGTTGCGATGCATGGCCGGCATTGCTCAGACATAGCGAGAGTCGGCAGCTTCTTCGCTGGAACTGCAAAAAAAAAAAAAACTTCACTCACAACAAATTTAAATCACAAGTTACGTACCCCCCAAGCCTTCTGCTATTGGCTATAGTCTCGCGAGCGGCTTCGGGGCCATGAGCGAAATTTTCGGCACGGCCAGAAATTGAGCGACAGCGGTTCGGCTCATCGGGCGATGCCATCGCGCGGCGTGTCACCACAAATTATCGCCACATGTGGTTAGCGCTATATGACGATGGTAATAATGAATGTTCTGCAATTTCTTTTCGTCCTTACGTCATGCTCAGTGTCGCTTCCAACACATTTCAGGTGGCTACTACTGTCACCCTTTTGACAATCCGATGATATGGTAAGCGCCCACTGCTACAGCCAGCGCCACGCGCAAGTAGATGGCGCGGTAATGAGGCTCCTGACAATTGTTGCTAATCTCTCTCGTGAAACCGCTAACGGTTCACGCAGGTGGAGCCTGCGGTGTGGTTATTTAACCTCTAATGATTATTAACTGTTTGAGAATTACATTATATTCGAGGAGGAACCGCGAGGCGTTTGCGGAAATAAATATGTTTTGAAAGACCGCATTCATACAGTGCGAAACGGCTTGATATGCCAACTGTAAAATTTCATTTTTTTTTCAACTGAGCGCATTTTATAGTATCTAGGACACTATAGCAAGAGGCAATTGGACTTCCCATGCAGCCCTTTCTCGCCCTTCCCAACTGTCTTTCCTGCCTAAACTTTCACACATGCTCAGTGGTTGGGAACGCAAACTACTCTAAAAAATGCTCTCTTGCTCTTCAAAATTCCCGATAATTGTTCCTCAAAAATTTATGAGCGCCCGGAACTATCTGACATGCGCGTTGTGATATGAGATGTGTTTGACATTACTGCGCTGAGAGGGCCTTCTTAGACGTGTAGTAAAACATACCGTGCCGAACCGACGAACGCAATCATGGAAACACGCTTGTCTAGGCGGTCTGTGGCGCTGTGCTGTAACGTCCCGCCACGTCGTCGCGTTGCTCCTCGAGGGCGTCTGCAGGACGGGCAACTCGACCATGGTCCCGGAGATGAAGGACGACATGGGGAGCGTGCTGCCGGCCGCCGTGGTGGCCTCCGTGGGCGGCGGCGGGCTGGTGTGCGGCCTCTCTCAGGGCATGGAGGCCGTCGGCTGGGCCGACGTGCCCATCCTGGCCGTCGAGACCCGAGGCGCGGACTCCTTCCGCGCCTCGCTCAGGGCCGGCAGCCAGGTCACGCTGCCCAAGATCACCAGGTGCGAGCGGCGGCTTGTCCGCGCGCGCAGATAACGCAAACGCTAACGTTACTCAGCTGGGAGGTCGCCGGGCCCACGCAGGATATGCGGGAACTATAAAAGGCTCGAGGAGTCCGTTTCGACACGCGCCTTCTACGCCGCCATTCATTGACACGTATGGAGCAGCACGGACTGCAGCGTATGCTTCTGGCCGGGACATTTGTGTTCTATGTCGCATTAGACTTGGAATCTTTGAAAGATTCTTTTGCTGTCGCTGCTGTCCTGACCGGACAGAGTGCACATCCTTTATGGCAGAAAAAATGTGTACCCGTTGCCAGAAGGCTTACACTCTTAAGGCAACATATTTATGGTAGAAAAACACCGTTATCCAACCGAAAAATGCTCAGTAGAATTGCAAAGCCAGTCTTTCACCGCTCCGTTCCTCTGGGCGTTCGTTCTTCATATTCGTTCCACTTGAAACGGCGCATGCGCACAGATGTGGCAGCTCGGTTTCGCCGGCGCGCCGCACCGCCGGCAGCAGCAGCAGCTCGGCACCACGTGGCTGGTCACGTGACCAACCACGTGACCACGTGTACCGCCGTCCCGGTCACGTGCCACCGCCACGCTGAAGGCTCGAAATGCTACCGTAATGTAGCTATCGCTACAAAACCCGTGTCACCTGCTGTGTGGAAATGTATGCAGTGGACCACTACGAGGAACAAACAAGGTCCACTGTTTCTGCACTATTCGGGAAGCATAGCGTTCTAGACTTGGACTCCGTTTAGGCATCTGTATTGGATCTGACTTCTGTTTGCCTTATAAGATTCACCTTGAAGTATATAGTGGTGCACCAGAAAGTTACCTTCGCTTCACATCGCCTCACCCACGTCCTGGCATAAAAGGAGCGAACAGGTCGCCTCTTGCTAGAAAAAAATGATGTTCAATTTGCGTACTTTGGCCAAGTACGAATAAGGTGGGCTAGCAGTTCGGTGTTCACTTCGGTTTCGGTGTTCAGGTCCACTGTTCACGGATGGCAGTTGTTCGGGTAGCGATAATGGGTTATTGTCCATATATGCGGAATTGGCCATTCTCTTCTTTACATTCATAGATCTTTGCGAGTCTTCCTAGCGTTCCTGGCACAGTGGTGCAGCTGTCAAGCGATGCGCCACTTCCCTTTTATGGCAGGTGCTGCCATCGGCGGGACTTGGTTTGGGTTGCGACCCAGGTTGCTCTTCGCGAGCAGTCTCTCACGATTAATTCAGCTGCCATGGCGGGCAGCCTGCTCATGCTCACCCCACCCATTAGATGGGCAGGTGAGCATCCTGCCACAAAACCGGGTCTAAACAAACAGGCAGACAAACACAAACACGCGAACAGGTAAACACACAACGGCTATACGCAGAAAATGGCCATTACAAGTCTTAACGCACTTTAGCAAAGCTCTTCAGCAGCCGCTACAAAACGGCAACCAAACAGCTAACTCTCGTTACTTCAACGTCTTCCAGACGGTGGCGGCCTTTCTTTTTTTAGAATTCTGAAAAGGTGGTTATCCTCCGCGCTCTGACGCAACAATTTTCGGCTATTTGGAGCAGCTACGTGCACTGGAGAGGTTGCTGTGCCCGCAAGCTTCTCGGAAACGCATCTATTTTGGCGCGATGTAGGCAAAATTTGTTGGGCAACAGCGCGAAGGACAACCGCGTTTTAGAAATTATAAAAACTGATATTGATATTAATTACGGTGGGCTAAACGGTTCTCAGTACTTAAGGAGCCTAACAGTAATAGTTAGAGTTAAGTATACAGTATTAGTTAACAAGCCGGTTAGTTAGCACATCTTAGCTGTATTCTGATGTACTGCACCGTTGACAATGCCATGCTGAAAAACCGCTCTTCTAACTCAAAAAGCCTATTTTTAAAAATTGTGTGAAGACTTAGGTTAAACACCTTGTATATTGCATGCATTCAGTAGGATGAAACGTTTGAATAAGCATTCAGAAGCATTAGTTACAGTCGTATCCAGAGCTCGATAAAAAAATATGGCACACATGGAAGAAAAAATTTGTTTCAGTTTCGGCTCATAGGATATGAATACATAAAAATACAAGAGAAAATTGGAGGCATGATATGCACTACAAAACTGGCAGACCAAGAAGACAAATGAGGATATGTTTTACAAAATGAAGTTTAGAAATATCCTATTGTTTGCGGACAAATACAAGGGAGAATGCAACAACAAGAAGACAAATAAGTTTTGGCTCGTTCAGACTTGTGCATGAAAGGAACTTATAGACAGATAAATGATTATATTAAAAATAACATGTGAATCTAATCACGTGCTGTGTCACTCTGCAGTGAGGAAAAAGAAACCCGCATTTTATATTTGAACCTTTGAGCTGTGAAAGCACTTTTTGCTGCTTCAATTATGTTTGAATATTCGTTGCATAGCAGCATGATCTGACGGTCAGTCTTTTATCCGTGGAATGACCTAATAATGGAAGTTGTACATAAGTAATGACCTGTATTCCTGCTTTAATACTTAGCCACAAATGAATTGTATTTGGTTTTAACTTTCTGGAATATGTACACAGCGAATTTAAGCATGTAGACATTCCTGAATATTGGAATATTATGTCTATAAATGAATGCCGTGGAAGTACACAATCTGCCATAATTCGCGAACGGTGCGCTGCGGATAGGGATGTTCACTGTAACCGGGCATCAGCAAAATGACTGACATGCAGTTCTTGCGAGAAGTCAGCGTGATGGGAAATCATCTGCACGCGCTCGCTTTGCTTGTGCATTTATTTCTATTTATTTACTTTGTTCCTTCCTTGTGTTTGTACTTTCTGCTATTGGAAATTCTTTTTAGCAATTCTCTTCTTTATTTTTAACCGGTTTAAGCCCGTTATGGTTAACTGGCACGGTACGGGGCGCTTTACATTTAAATCTTTTTAATAAGTTCCATCATAGGAAAACAAACAAACAAACAAACAAACCTTCATGCGCAGAGGCTAGCACACGCGAATTCTCGTGGCAAACGATGTGTACGCGTAACCACTAACGCTGGAAGCAAAGAGCGCAGTCTCAGCAATGCATTTTCTGCCCACGTGCCACCAGAATCTTTGTCATTCGCATCCACCGCCAGTTCCAGAAGCACCGACCAGCTTAGGCCCCATGCTTGATACGCGAGACTCGATTCACAGAGGAAGCGGCGTGCAGAGACTTGCGGTGCTGTATGACAAAACGCCAAGGTCGTGCATTCCTCTGCGCGGGTGGTTGCTTCGCAGCATAGCAGCGGCGCTGGCCGTACGCAAGGTGTGCACCCGGATCCTGGAGGTGTACAAGTCGCGCACCATCTACTCCATGGTGCTCTCCGACCGGCTGGCTGTCGACGCCTGCAACCGCTTCGCCGGTGAGCCAGTCGCTTCGTGCGTGGGGGAAATCTCCTATCGCTAGCAAGGGCATGAAAATATTTGACGTTTCAAGCGTTTCCATTGAATGTACCCGTTTTTTTTTCCTGAATGAAACAGTGTGATATGCTATAGTGCTTGTGTTTAACGCCTCAAAGCTGCAGACTGTGGGCGACGGCGTAGGAAAATAGGCCCCTGTTTAATTTCTTCCACGTGGGCGGTTTAATTGATTTTCTGTTACATGTTCAGTGTTGCACCTGTTCTGATAAGAGTAATGCTTCTAAATGCCCTTTAAGTGCCGCTTTGAGGCGCTTCCAGCAACATCTTGAGAGGTGGAGGTCTCAGTAGCAGCTAAAGGTACAAGTGCAAGCTGAAGCATACAGCACATAACAAGACCGGTTCTAGGTATGGCGGGTTCTAGGAGAGTTAAGCTTCCAGTGTGAAGGTGTCAGAACACTGGTAATGTATTATTTAGATATAACACTGGCTTTCCTGCAGTATTGTCATTGCAGCTTATGAAAAAGAAACGACGATTAGTACGCTGCACAATCTGTAAAATTTTGTAAAGTAACAAATCTTGCGTAATTTTCGCGAATGGCTATCTATTTCAAAAAGTTGATCCTGCGTGAATGCATGCAGACACACAAAAGAAAATCGACATACTCTCTACAAGATGTATTCGGATGCCCTCTTTCTATGGTGCTGTACTGCGTATAGTTACCGATTATAGAATAACGCATGTGTGAACGGCTTGAGGGTCTAATTTATACGAAGCTCGGGGGGTGATTAGTCCTTTTGTCTGAACAATCTACCAAAATTTATTATTCTGAGTCAAGTTTCTGTTATTGTCACGTACCTGCATTTTCTAATGTTTTAAGATCTGTATTTTTATCCATGTACAGGATAAATGAATAATTCAAATAAGTTAAGTTTCCATGATCCACCGCGACATTTGAGCAAGAAAGGGCTCGGTGCTTGTTCAGGAGAAAATTACGCCAGCGCGGTGGTGTTGAAAAAACGCGAGGTACGCGCGGAATCCGAGCTCTATTAACTCTACACACACCGCGCCGCAGACGACCACCGCGCCCTGGTGGAGCCCGCGTGTGGCGCCTCGCTGGCGGCCGTGTACTCGGCGCGCGTCACCGAGATGCGCCGCCAAGGCCGGCTCAGGGAGGACCGCCCCCTGGTGGTGATCGTGTGCGGCGGCAACGCGGCCACCATCCAGCAGCTCGAAGAGTGGAACAAGATGGTCAAGTCGGGCTCCGCCAGCCCCCCCGAGAAGGAGCACACGGGCATCGACTGATGTGTGCCAAGGGCCGACAACAGCTGCTGACCCCACCGCTTGGCTTATTTTGTAATCCCTGGTCCCAACAAAATTACCACCAGGTCTAAACCTGTCACAGCAGAAGAGTAGATCCACAAAACTCTCACTTGGTCGGAAACAAGGCGTGGGCACTGCCGTCCTCCGAGCACTACTGGCGACGGTCTGTTGGACGCCGTATACTGGAGAGATGAACAGCTAGCTGTTGAAAAACACCCCGAAATTCCCTGGGGAGGCTCCAAAGGTCCCAAAATTGGAATGAAAAAGATTCGAACTGTATATATACCATTTGAAAGACAAGATAACAAAAAAGCAAGCCATGGTCGCACGGCGTATATCCCTCAAGGTTGCTGGTACGAAAAGCGCACCAAGCAGACAGCCTGGATGAACTCGCCATTTATACCGGCTGCCCTCGATCATCTGAAGCGGAAGAGAAGATTGTAGGGGAGCCTTTGGCGCACCTTAGCCATACGCATGCACGCAATCACATTTGTAAAACGAACGCAGCTTCAGCACTCCCTGTCACAGGCACAATTTGGATCGGTCGGCCGAATTCAGACGTGGTTGACAAGGAAGTGAAAAAATAAACGCTGCGTAGCAGCTCGCTACGCCCTCCTTTTGAAATGCAGTTCAGGACTGACACACAATAAACTGTTGCGGCGCACACAGTATCGAACAATCGCACCGTTTTTGAACGAACAATTTGCATACCATTTTTCCCCGGATAAAAAAAAATGCCTGTTCAGTAAGAGAACTGGTATGGGGCATTTGTTGTTGCACTTAATTGAAACCACTGACAGAAAATATGCTTGTAACGTGTGCTCAGGTAAATAAACTAGACAATTAAAACAGAAGGAAAGTCATGAAAGGAAAGAAAATAACACACGGTTCAAACCATCGAGTCAGTCAGCATAACCAAAAACCTCCGAATAATTTGCACGGTGCGCGGGACATTTGTACCAGAATTCGTGAAGGAATTTGGTGACTATGTACGCATTCGTTACTAATGCAAAAGTGTTACTATTACTATTGCGAGGAAAGCCGGCGGCTCGTGTTTGTGTGTACTCGCAGATGGTAAAGGAAATCTCAGCGATGGCAATTTTGATTGAACTACTTTAATTTCCACCACAAAAGACGTTTTGCCCCGCCCGATTGAACTGCTTTAATTTCCACCAGAAAAGACTTTTCTAGAAAACCCCGCCCCCGTGATGGAGGTGAAACGCTAAGGCGCCCGTGTGCTGTGCGATGTCAGTGCACGTTAACGATCCACAGGTGGTCGAAATTGTTCCGGAGCCCTCCACTATGGCACCTCTTTCTTCCTTTCTTCTCTTAGTCCCTCCTTTATCCTGTCCCTTACAGCTCGGTTCAGGTGTCCGCCGATATGTGAGGCAGATACTGTGCCATTTCCTTTCCCTAAAAAGCAATTTTCCCCGCCCCCGGCACGCAGGCCTGGAAGACTTGGAGTTGCGCGTCCGCGGTTACAGGCTGGCTGGCAGTCCTTGACTGGTAGCCGCCTCTTCCGCCAGATGGATGGTGTTGCGAAATATAGGGTGACGTAATCAAACGGCGGTAGGGCGCACACAGCAAGCTGAGCACTGACATTTCAGAGAATCGTGCACATGTCGTTCGTCTATACACACCCCCTACTTGCTCAGCTCAATGTGGCGCTAGTTGTGCCGACTCTATACATTCGCACAACTGTAAGCAACTGTTCGTCGTAAAATGTTCCGTGTGGTGTCATACAATTTATGGTTGCGTATAGTTTACATGTGCTAGTCAAGTTGGAGGCTAGCTTGCGGCAGGGATTCGAACTGACGAAATGTGCACATTCAATTGTATGCCTTCTCAGACTCTATCTTTTTTCTTTAGGCACGGTTGGGGTGTCCGCCGAGATGTGTGAGACGGTTACTGCGTCTCTCCCTTTCCTGAGAAACCAATTTTCGTTCAATATTGTGATACAGTAGTTAGTTGTACACCGTTGCGGACGGTGTCGTGCGATGTTTCTTTCGTAGCGCTAAATTTACCACGCGCAATAAAGTGCGCTGTCAGTAAGCAACGGTATGAAAAGTTACGAAAAAACATGCACTCCTGTTATGTGTAAAAAGTCACAAACTCCGAGAACTGAGCATTTCATTTCATTTCATTTCATTTTAATACCTTAAAGACCCACTGGGGGTATTACATAAGGGGTGGGTACATACAGTCAAATGAACAAGTGTTATGTTGAAAAATGGTTGGTAACAGCTTCGGCGAATGTGGATGGGCATGAGATGGTAGCGATGTCATTGGAGAGGTCGTTCCAGTCTACAGAAACACGGTGAAAAAAAGAAGCGGCACAGGTAACAGTACGGGCACGGGGGCGAAACACTTGGAAAGGATGACGAATGTGGTGGGATATGCCGGCTGGCGGGTCAATGTAGGGAGCACAGCGCAGCGAACTATGGAAAAATTTATGGTATAGGCAGAGGCTAGAAATACGACGACGAAGTGAAAGGGGCGCTAAACTGGATTTCGCTTTTAAAGATGTTACACTGATATCGTACGAATAGGAGGAATGAATGAATCTGGCTGCTCTGTTTTGAAGTGACTCGAGCGCATTGATAAGGTAAACTTGATGAGGGTTCCAAACTGGCGATGCGTAATCTAACTTTGACCTGACAAGAGTTTTATATGCTAGTAATTTTACCTGTTGTGGGGCGTGGCGAAGATGACGTCGTAAGAATCCGAGAGTTTTATTAGCCGAGGAAATGACGTTAGTAACGTGTGTAGCCCATGATAAGTTGTTACACAGTGTGACGCCTAGGTATTTGTATGATGAAACGGACTGCAGGTGAACGTTAGCGACTACATATGGGAAATCAAGCGGGTTACGGCGGCGGTGGAAGGACAAACGTTTACATTTATGAGGGTTCAGTTTCATTAGCCAACGGTCGCACCATTCCTGTATGCGGTTTAGGTCATCTTGAAGGTATGTTGGGTCGGAGGCGTTAGTAACTGTGCGATAAACGACGCAGTCGTCCGCAAACATGCGAATATTAGAGCACACATTGGTCGGTAAGTCATTAATATAAATTAGGAATAGAAGCGGGCCTAGTACAGAACCTTGAGGGACGCCTGATGTTACTGGTAGCGGATTGGAATTTTGATTGTTAACAACGACAAACTGTGAGCGATTAGTCAGGAATTCTTCTATCCATTTTACTATGTCGGGGGGCAAGTTCAAACGGGAAAGTTTTAGGATTCAGCGTTTATGAGGTACCTTGTCAAATGCTTTTGCAAAATCCAGGAAAATGGCGTCGGTCTGTAGGTTAGAATCGAGATTAGCATGTAAATCATGAATGAATAGGGCTAGCTGCGTTTCACAAGAAAAACCTTTCCGAAAACCGTGTTGAGACGAATGGAAAAAATTGTTCGAGTCGAGGAAGTTTATAATATGAGTATAGATGACGTGTTCCATTAGTTTGCAGGGCACACTAGTAAGGGAAATGGGTCGGTAATTTAACGGCGAATCTTTGTTACCTGATTTGTAGACTGGAACGACCTTTCCAGTTTTCCAATCGTCCGGTAGTTGTCCTGTTGAGAGTGACTGGGTAAAAAGTAAGCATAAGAACTCGGCACAAATATCATTAGTGTTCTTTAGAAGTTTCGAGTTAATATTGTCTACACCAGATGAAGATGAGATTTCCATGTTTCTAATTAGGGACGCAATACCCAGTGAGGAAAATGCGACTACCGGCATAGCATGCTCAAAGAGTAAATTAGATGTATGAAGTTGCGTATCGGTTTCATTAGTAAAGACGGATGTCTGGCATGAGCATTTCTGGACTCGCACCGCCGCCCCCGTTCCTGCCTGTGCCTGGTCGACCTGCTGTTGCGTGGCCGCAATGGTTCCGCATCTTCGAGAACTACGTGCTTGCTTCGGGGGCCTCTGACTGCACGCCGGATCGTCGCAAAGCACTACTTCTTCACAGCCTCGGCGTAGAAGTTCAGCGCATATTTGACACATTACCACTTCCATCGTTGGACAACGTCAAGCTCGGTGAGCAAACTGCTACTGAGAAAACGTCGGAAGATAGCAAGGGCACAGGCGACACAAGGCCTGAAGTATCGTCGTACGATATCGCAGTCGCCGCTCTGCATGCTCATTTTTCGGCAACAAGCAATGTTGTTGCCGAACGGCATCGTTTCAGTAGGCGAGTTCAGCAAGCTGGTGAATCAGTGAATGAGTACATCACTGCATTGCGGGAGCTTTCTACTACATGCTCTTTTCCTGCCGAAGAAGATTCGCTGCGTGACCAGTTCGTTGCTGGTATTTCGTCTCGGTGCTTGCGCGAGCGTCTTCTGCTTGAAGGATCGTCTCTCTCGTTCGCTAAAGCAGTACTACTGGCAAGGCAGTTTGAGCTGGCGTACAATGATCTGCAAGAATTTCCTTCTGTAGACGTTGGACGCATAAATACTCGTGGAAATACGCCTACGCGTACACCAGAATCCGACGAGAGCTCGAAGTGGTCGCACAACCGCCAGTATCGTTGTTATCGCTGCGGTTCATCCCGGCACAATGCAGCATCAGTTCGCTGTCCAGCCAAAAGCAAGCGTTGTCACCATTGCGGTGTCATGGGTCACTTCCGCTCAGTTTGCCAGAAACGAGGCTCCGCTCCGGTGCGTGAGGTAGACAGCCAAGACTCTCCTAGCGAGGAAGTTTTGAGCATTCTAGCTGTGACGACGGCCGCTCGCTCCGCTGTTTACGTCACAGTTTCGATTGACCGTGCGGACATAACTTTTCTTGTAGATTCTGGGTCGTCAGTTTCCATTGTTGCACACGATCTTTTTAAGCAGTATTTTGAAGGCAAAGTACTTTTGGCCCCGACTGTTCGGTTACTGGACTATTCAAAACAGCCAATTCCGGTTCGTGGCTGTTTCTTCGCTGACGTTACGTACAAAGCTAGCACAACAAGCCTTCTTTTCTACGTCGTAGAACAAGGCACCTCACTCTTTGGTATCGATGCCATCAAGGCCCTCGGTCTACAGATTGATGGGTCATCTCTGCAATGCCTTGAAACGACGCTAACTTCTAATTCTCGAAGGGAACAGCGCCCTGACCCGACGAAAGCCGTGCAGGATATTAACCTCCCAAAGGAATTAGTTGGCGAGTTTGGATCTCTTTTCGATCCAGGCCTTGGCCTCGCGAAAGGTTTTGTGCATCACGTCAAAACGCGATCCACGGTGCAGCCAGTGCAATCTAAACTTCGGCGCCTTCCGCTCTCGCTACGACCATTGGTCTCGGAAGAGCTCCATCGGTTGGAAAATCTGGACGTGATAGAGAGGGTGGATTCATCTGAATGGGTGTCACCCATTGTGGTCGTTAAGAAGAAAGAGGGAGGTATTCGCCTCTGTGTAGACCTTCGACAAGCAAACAAAGCTGTCGTAATAGACAGCTTTCCCCTTCCTCATACAGAAGACCTATTGCATAGTCTAGTGGGGGCTACAAATTTTTCTAAGCTAGACCTCGCATGAGCTTACCACCAGGTCATGCTTCACCCTGCGAGTCGCGATTTGACCGCATTTATAACTCACGAAGGCCTCTTTCGTTTTAAACGAGTGTGCTTCGGACTGGCTTCCGCGCCTTCTGCATTTCAGAGTATGATGTCCAAAGTCCTGCAAGGATGTAAGGGCGTGCTCTTCTATATAGATGACATTATAGTCTTCGGGCGGGGCCGGCAGGAGCACATAGATAACCTTGCAGCAGTACTTCAACGCATTAAAGATGCAGGACTCAAACTGAACAGCAAATGTATCTTCGATACGCAGGAACTTTCATTTTTGGGTCACAGGATCACAGCAAGTGGTATTGTTCCGCTGGAGGAAAAGGTTGCTTCCATCAAGGATACACCAGCACTTACCAATACAGCCAGCCTTCGATCGTTCCTGGGACTGGCCGAATACTACTCTAGGTTCGTTCCCAACTTTGCCGATATGGTTGAACCGATGCGCGTTCTGCTTCGAAAGGGGCAACCATTTGTTTGGTCTGGCGAGGTAGACTCCAGTTTTCGAAAGACCAAAGAGGCACTTGCGTCCAACGTAGTCCTGCGGATGTTCGATGCATCTCTTCCAGTTGTTGTTTCCACTGACGCTTCAGACTGTGGGCTTGGAGCGGTTCTCCAACAGGTGGAGGGAGAGAAACTACACACTGTCGCCTTTGCTTCTCGAGCGCTTTCATCTGCAGAGAGGAGATATTCAGTAGGAGAACGCGAAGCGCTTGCGTGTGTTTGGGCGTGCGAGAAGTGGCATGTTTACTTGTGGGGACGCCATTTCACGTTGTTTACTGACCATCAAGCCTTGGTCGCATTGCTGTCTACTCAAGGGCCTGGAAGGCGTCCTTTGCGGATAGCACGGTGGGCGGAGCGCCTACTGCAGTACAACTATACAGTAAAGTACCGGAAGGGTTCGCAAAATCGAGTAGCAGATGCGCTCTCTCGCCTCCCTGCGTCACCTCCTCAGGAAGAAGAGACTTTACCAGACGAAACTGTATCAGTTGCCCTTATATCTTCTTGCATTACCAGGGAAGAGTTTGAACAGGCCCAGTCGGAAGATAGCACACTGCAACGAATCAAGGCCTACATTGAATCGTCCTGGCCTGCGCAAAAATCTCTGCCGGGTGAGCTTCAACCTTTCCTCAAACTTCGCGATGAACTGTCAGTGGTGGACAATTTGATTTTGCGTGGCGAACGCCTTGTGGTTCCCGCCTCACTTACAGCGCGGATAATTACCGCTGCTGATGAAGCTCACCCTGGAATTGTACGAACGAAAGCACGTCTGCGAGAAAACTTTTGGTGGCCAGCCATGGACAGGCAAGTCGAGCTAGCTATTCAAACGTCTAGTATATGCCAGGCAGCGGACAAGAGCACGAAGGTTATGGCTGCACCACTGAACCCGGTCCCCTTACCAAAGGAACGGTGGCTAAAGCTTGGCATGGACATTGTTGGCCCATTTGAGAGAGCACCACACGATTGTCGATATGCGATCACGCTGGTCGACTACTTTTCTAAGTGGCCCGAAGTATACTTTTGCAACCAAGTCACAACACGCACAGTAACAGGCTTCTTGGTGTCAGTGTTCGCACGTGAAGGTTACCCAGAGGAAATTGTTTGCGATAACGGGCCACAGTTTTCATCTCGAGAGTTCCAAGTTTTTCTGCAGGATCGCGGCATCCGCTTGCGGCATTCGTCCGTATACTACCCGCAAGCAAACGGACAGGTAGAACGGTTCAACAGAGTTTTTAAAAGCTTTGTTCAAGTGGCTACACTCGAGCAGCGTCCCTTACGCCAAACGGTAACAGAATACTTGGGCATTTACCGTTGTACGCCGCATGCCACAACTGCAGTTGCTCCAGCACTTCTCCTGCATGGACGTCTTCCAAGGACTCGGCTCGATGTCGTTGGGTATCCGTCAGCAATATTTGCAACCGACCCTACTTCAGAGCTCCACCGCCTACGCGAGCGGGTGAAGCAAAAGCAGCAATCCAGTAAACAATACACAGACGCTCGCAGGGCCGCAAGGGAAACCAAAGTGAATGTTGGTGACCTTGTACGAGTACGCAGACAAACTGCTTTTAAAGGTGACCTGGCTTTTAGCCGTCCAAGAAAAGTGATAAGAAAACAGGGGCAATCGTCCTTCCAACTTGATGATGGAAAAACGTGGAACGCTTCAAAGTTGTCAAGGATGCCACGAGCTTCTGCATCTATCTGTGGGTGGGGGGAAAGGAGTGATACAAATGACACCGCTAGGGAAAGCAGCTCACCGCCTACCTTGGAGAGACCCGTTTCAGAAGCGCCAACCGGAACTTCAGCTGTGGCTGCTGCGAAGCAGCCGCCTATGTCACCAGTGACCGGCTGTGAGCCGGAAGAAACTTCGCCTGCCGCCAGTGGTTTCTCAGAAGCATCGGGACCTCAGCGTAGGGTACAGCCATCAAGGAATAGACGACCTCCAGACCGCTATGGACACTAAGTACAGAAAGACACGTTTTGCAGTGAACGTGAACGTGTCACAATCTGCACGAGTGTTGAGTTTGCTGACGTTGTGAAATATGGACATAAATGGAGTTTTATCTTGTTTTCCTCTTTTTGTTTTATATTTTTGTATTAAGTGCATAAGACAAGCACATTGTTGTTACTGTAAATATAATTCTGTAAAAGAGTACTAACGTACTACCACTACTAAATCACTAACCCATGTAGCTGTCTTTTTTTGATAAGGAAGTGAATATGTTGTATATGTGGTTTCGGTTTCGGTTTGGGGATCACCTGCCGCCAGAGGCACCAGTGTCGCTATGTGTATATATATGACTGTATGTGGAAATAAACCGGGATGGTTTTTGTTGCTAGCAGTTCATGTACTTGAGCGGCACCCGCCGCTACAACAGTAACATTTTCTCTAACGAAGCAGGTGAAACGCGTCAGTTAATTTCGCGGGCTTTTATTTAGGTATTGTGCGTGCTGGGCTTTGAGCCACAATTCTTTGGTGCTTCGAGAAAGCTCAGGACTCCCATTCGGACCTGGTAGATAATAAACACTTCTCAGCAAAAAGCTTGCCTTTGTTGGAAGTGTGCTTCCCTGAGGCTGGCTTAATATACGCCGCATCGACCATTAATATTTGTGAAGGAGATCTCCATGATCAAGGATTCGGCCTCTTTGCAAGTTAATTTTGATGGCATATGTTTTGACTCCTCTCTTCGCTCAGGTACACCGCGGCTACCGCTGAATGCCCATCAAACAAAGTTGTTTTCTTCAGCTTCACATGCGTAGGCGTCAGCTAATTAGTCCACTGACGCAGATGGCACTTCCAACAATGTAACTGGAATAGAGACATTGTAGAGCAGGACCGGTGCACTCTCGCTGGTGGTCGGCAGACGTTCGCAGTTCACCAGCGCTTGCTTCTTCAGAACCGCAGCATGTGGTGCATTTTTCAACTTGCAGAGCTCCGTTGTCGGCACCAGGTCCTTCCACGCTAACCTATTTGGCACTCTCAATGGTATCACAACTCGGAGGCTTCCGACACAGCACGCCTAGCAGTGACGCTTTGTTGGAGGCTCTTGCTCGCACAAATTTCCAGTTTTGCTCCTTCCTGATATTTTAAGCACAGTGTGTTTTAGATAATTCGTGAATATCGTGTCGCGTTTCAGACACGGTTTATCGTGGGGAAGCTCGCTGGTGACTCACCTGCGCATCACTATTTCGGGCACACTTGCACATCTCAACTCATAGCTAACCCAGGCTCCCCTATACTCAGGACTCCTATAAACTAGCACAAAGGACAGATTAATAGTTTTTACTCCCAACAGCCCAATTTATGTGCCTAAAATGTCAAAGACACGGTGATGAGCTCTAGACTGCAGCTAGCATATATATATATATATATATATATATATATATATATATATATATATATATATATATATATATATATATATATATATATATATATATATATATATATATATATATATATATATATATAGCCTGGCCAGGCTCACAGGCCTGTAGCTGCCGCTCGCGGGTCGTAAAAATCTCAGGCCGCTGAATGTGTTCTGCAACCAATTAAAGAAACGGCAGGCGAATTGCGAGGACAACCGCGGTACAGCAAGCTATGGCTATAATATCCAACGAGACCAAGCGCGGCGACTAAACAACTTTTCTCGCATTTTAGCAATGTTCTGGAGTGCGGTACCACGAAACAATAAAATTGCTTTACATCTTCATCTCGACCAAAAGCTATTCAGTGTTGCGATTGCGCAGGAAACACATTTATGAACATTACAAACCCGTTCCCAATCGGCATCATGGATTTACTGGGATCATGGGATTGTTCAAGCTTACATCAGGGGCATGTTTGATTTGACAGGCCCACTCAGTACCGGACTGAACAGGATCCGCTCTCACCGCGGCTCAGATCATGACCTGAATGTGAGCCCGTATTCGCGATTCGCATCATGATCTGAATGTGAGCCCGGACTCACAACTGACATCATGATCTGAACGCGAGCCCGAACTCACAACTCCGATCATGATATGCACATGAGTCCGGGCTCACCCACGGCTCAGACCATGATCTGATATGAACGTGAGTGAGCCCGAGTGAGTCGACTCATGAGTGAGTTCGCCGGCCTATGCCTTCTCTCTTCTCTTTTGAAGTTTCGTTCCCATTCTGCAAGCCGTGTACCATAAGGTGGTGCAGTAAACATATCGAAATACGCTCCTTGTTCGAGCGGTGACCGCGTTTACACAGCGGCACTCGAAAGCAAGTATCTTTGCATGGTCGCTTTAATAATAATAATTGGTCTTTTGGGGAAAGGAAATGGCGCAGTATCTGTCTCATATATCGTTGGACACCTGAACCGTGCCGTTAGGGAAGGGATAAGGGAGGGAGTGAAAGAAGAAAGGGAGGAGGTGCCGTAGTGGATGGCTCCGCAATAATTTCGACCACCTGGGGATCTTTAACGTACACTGACATCGCACAGCACACGGGCGCCTTAGCGTTTTTCCTCCATAAAAACACAGCCGCCGCGGTCGGGTTCGAACCCGGGAACTCTGGATCAGTAGTCGAGCGACCTAACCACTGAGCCACCGCGGCGGGTGCATGGTCGCTTTGGTTTTGACATCTTTTTGTGCCGTGACATCTAGCTCGTTTAGTGATGGGCGCGTGAAAAGAACAGTTGGGATCTGAGTCCGTGATTTTACTCCACGACTAAAATGCGCAGAATGGATACACGCGCGCACAGAACGCGCGCACAAAACCGACGAATTCACACAGAGCTACAGGCAGGAGCCGACGCGATGACTTACGTGTGAAAGCAGCCACAGAGGGCAACAAACACTACACATCGCTCAACAAAAAATACGCGCACAAGTAGGTTAATCACGCACGCACAAGACCAGGTTGCTGCCTTCCGAACCGAGAAAACCGCGTCGTCTGCTGCGGCAGCACCCTCCCGACAAGCAGCGCCCTATGTCGCTATCGGTGGGCATTCATTGCAAACGGCGCCACCATCTCCCACTGCGGAGCGCTGGCGCTCGGCACACTAGCCAGTAAATTCTAGGCTCTATACGGACGCTTCAGACTTCGATCTTTTCATCATCGACACCGCTGATATCAGTGATGAGGAAAACGCTGACTTATGGCTATTAGGCTTGTTTGAAGTAATGCGACACTAGCCCTATAACTCCCTTTGTGGGTATATGTGCCATTTTATGAGGCCAACAACAACCATTCCAGAAACGCTGCTCAACACATTGCAGAATTATATTACCCAGCGACAGACCAACAGAGCACGGAAAGCTTCCCTCCGTCCCACGTTCGAGCCCCAACCGCCTCCATCCCAAGCAGCACGCCAATAAAGGCCCACCGATGGCATATCATTGACGAAAATTGGCGCGAATATGGGTCCTTCATTGGCGTTTAGGCAAATTGCAACCCTTTCCAAGCATGGCCCATCATTCCCGCCAAGAATGGGCTGATGTTCAGCCACTCTGACTGCCAACAATGGCTTTCAAGTCACTGCCAGGGCTTGTCCCTGTATGCACGAATAGTGGCTTTTCAGTTATTGGCACAGCGTGGCTGCCTGCAGGCATTTCAAACATGGCAAACCACTGAAATTTCTAACTACACCAGTGGGGAATTATATTACATGCAATAAAAGGTCCCGTTTGTGTTTTTAATACCATGGGACCTTTTGCATTGTAATGTGGCATTTGCTGTAACTCATGAAACTTTCAAGTAAAACTAGAATCTGTTTTGATGCAGTGTATGACTTGACAGCAATTTAGTGAATAAAACAAATCTGTGGATATATTTTATTGAAGCACCATTTGATATCAATTTCGCTTCCGTTCTGAATATTCAGGTTGGGCTAAGCAGCCTGGGAAGTTGATGTGGCATGGCCAAGACATCCATAAAGTGATTCGTGGCGCTGTTCTCCACGAAAATTTTGAGTCGTATCGGAACTACTCATTACACTGTATTGCAAGAGAAAGAGAAGGGAAATGTAACTGAGTGGCACTGCCAACATGGAGGAAATAGTGGTCAGCAGGGGCCATTGTTGGCAGTGTAACGCAGCGGCACAGCCAGTATTGGGAGAGCCGAGGTGAAGTAGGGCCATTATTCGTACCGTCAGATAGTGGCCCTGCCTATGTTGGGGACACATAGGACAGGTAGGGCCATCATTGAACTTGTAACACAGTGGGACTGCCTATATTGGGAGCACAGTGGCGACTTTGGTCCTTTGTAGGACCGACCTTTGCCAACAGATTTCCAATGTCAGGCCGATGCCTTGTGCTGCCTGGGTTGTCCATAACCACGCGGTGACTACCTTTATTGCAAATTGCATGCTGCAAACATAATATTATTAATTGGTTTTTGGCGAAAGGAAATGGCGCAGTATCTGTCTCATATATCGTTGGACACCTGAACCGCGCAGTAAGGGAAGGAATAAAGGAGGGAGTGAAAGAAGAAAGGAAGAGAGAAGTGCCGTAGTGGAGGGCGCCAGAATAATTTCGACCGCCTGGGGATCTTTAACGTGCACTGACATCGCACAGCACACGGGCGCCTTAGCGTTTTGCCTCCATAAGCATTAATAATAATAATAATAATAATAATAATAATAATAATAATAATAATAATAATAATAATAATAATTGGTTTTGGGGGGAATGGAAATGGCGCAGTATCTGTCTCATATATCGTTGGACACCTGAACCGCGCCGTAAGGGAAGGAATAAAGGAGGGAGTGAAAGAAGAAAGGAAGAAGCGGTGCCGTAGTGGAGGGCTCCGGAATAATTTCGACCACCTGGGGATCTTTAACGTGCACTGACATCGCACAGCACACGGGCGCCTTAGCGGTTTTCCTCCATAAAAACGCAGCCGCCGCGGTCGGGTTCGAACCCGGGAACTCCGGATCAGTAGTCGAGCGCCCTAATCACTGATCTGAAAAATTTGAGCAACTCACTTTCCTTGACAGAGGTGGTGGAGAGCGGTATGGGGGTCTAACAAGCTTAAATTTATTTGAGGGAGTGATTAAACGAAATAAGGAAAAAAAGTCGTGTAGAAATAGCAAAAATGAAATACCAAAATAAAGGGTAAAAGGGGTATTACGAAAGCTTATGATGGTAGACGTTTTAATTCTAGAAGTTAATTTTGCGTTCGGAGGCGCGTCTTGTTTTCATTTCTGAATGCGCAGAGTGCGTCGAGATCGAACGCTTGCGATGACACACTTTCGCCTTCACAGCACGTATACAGCCTTAAGCACCCTCTGGATTTTTATTTTTTTATTCAAATGAATATTTCAATAGAGAGTCAAGGGTGTGGAAATCATGAAAAGAGGCTACCTCTCTGCATAATTACGTACAGAGAGGACCCTAGGCAGTGTCGTAGACGATTTGCTTTCAAGCACTTATTCGCACCACTAAAATCTCACTGTTATTGGTTGCTGTAATGCTGAATAATAATAATAATAATAATAATAATAATAATAATAATAATAATAATAATAATAATAATAATAAGAAGAAGAAGAAGAAGAAGAAGAAGAAGAAAAATAATAATAATAATAATAATAATAATAATAATTGGTTTGGGGGGAAAGGAAATGGCACAGTATGTCTCGTATATCGCTGGACACCTGAACCGCGCCGTAAAGGAATTGATAAAGGAGAGAGGGAAAGAAGAAAGGAAGAAAGAGGTGCCGTAGTGGAGGGCTCCGGAATAATTTCGACCACCTGGAGATCTTTAACGTGCACTGACATCGCAAAGAACATGGGCGCCTCAGCGTTTCGCCTCCATCCATAAAAACGCAGCCGCCGCGATCGGGTTCGAACCCGGGAACTCCGGATCAGCAGCCAAGCTCCCTAACCACTGAGCCACTGTGGCGGGTGTGTAATGCTTCCCAAACAGAGAAATACTTGATGTTAGGCTCAAGAAGCAAATAATCTAGAACCATGCTTCTAATAAGTACACGTAACGAAATCTTCTTAAAATGCCTATTGTACGCTCAAGTTCATATTGTAGCCGCTCAGCATGTACATGCTGTATCAGAAATTTTCTGAATCATGCGCACAGTGTTTTAACGCGATAGGGTTAAGGCTCCAGTTCTGTAGAAAATCCGGCGTGGACGTCATTGTGAGCGAAAAGTACCCCTAGAAGCAACCTAAGTTAGCCACCTAGGTCACGTGTCCTGGGGGCGTCAAGGCTGCCTACCCACCGGGTAGTCAACAAGATGAGCACCGTTGCAGGTGGCAGTTAAAATAATGATTGGTCACGAAAGGTTGCTCGAGGAGATTAGCATGGGTCGCACAAGTCTTACAGGTGGCAGCACCTGCCATCGCAGGGCATTGGCGCATCGCGTAAATGGTGCACCATTGCACCACTGAGCCAGGAGTTGCCGAGAATGACTAATTCATGGGCATTAACCCGTTAACACTATCACATCATACCCTTAAAGAGAAGCTGCCTGCCCCATTTTTTTTTCACGGCATTTCGTATTTCAATTTTATTCCCCCAAGGAAAGAGGGGCGTGTGAGAAATATTACAGCTACCATGGATTCACTGGCGATGTTGGCCTGGTAAGCCATCCGGGAATTGAGTCAGGGCAAACTATTGTAAAACCTTGACATCAAAGCGCTACAATAAATGTGGAAATTATCGTGAGAAAAAGGAAAATAATTGCGATTATTCGGGAAAAGAGCGAAATTTTGCATTAGCTGTAAAAGGTAGCAGAGATACCAAAAGGTGCATCTGTCTAGAATGATTGTGCCAGATCCAATCGGAGCGATAATAGCTGGCGAATAAAATGTGCAAATAAGGTTTCTTTCCGGACAACCATAGGTATAAAAAAAGGAATGTATAGAAAAGACGATACCTGGACACCTTGGGCTCGCAGCTACAAGACCAACAAAAAACTAAGAAATGAGGCTAAGAACAATGATTCTAGCATTTAAAATGATTAATATAGCTTCTAGATTGACAAACAAAAAACAACAGCATGAATTATGATATGCGAGGTCGGGTTGTTTTAACTAGTATTGAATTGAATAAATTTATTCTAAAGAGCGCTTGAGGCCATTGATTCCAGACAGGATACTACAGGATATCTGGTATTAACAGAAAGAAATTGCTGTGGCTAAACCATGCCATGCGCAGATGTGACAGGCGGTGGAGTATTATAGCGTAATATTGGATACCTAGGGTAATCCGTGGCGGTTGAGAGTGGGTTGAAGCGGTTTTAAAGAGAGGTGACAAGAGTTCACCGTCAGTGCTTATCGGTGCAGGTGCCAGGTGTTAAACAAAGAGAAAAATGCAAAGAGAAAATGCAATTATACAGTCTTTCCCTTCATCGCCGTATTTCTAACCTGTGCCTATTTCACAAATTTTATGATTTCCATCTCAAACAGCAGCCATACATCTGCGCACTGCCATCACGCACGTCTCACCGCATTGGTCATCCGCTGAAAGTTTCACGCACACGTGCCCGTGCGACTATATTTTCCAAGTCGTTTTTCCTCCGAACAGCAAGCGACTGGAACGACCTTACCCATGAAATTGCAGCCATCAGCTGTCCATCAACCTTCGTAGAAAAAAATTACACCCCACCTGTCATCATTAAAAATGTTTGCTTCCTCATGTTAACCCCAACCCTTATGTAAAACCCCCTACAGGGGGTCTTTAAGGAAATAAAAATGACATGAAATGAAAAGCAAGCTAATGCGCTCACAGCTTCGTGCTGTTAAAACACCTTGGTCCGCCGTGTAACCATTTATTACATTCTTGGTGGCGATCCTGCTGCAGTCTGTGGGAATTATAAAAATACGTCGAAATGAACAGGGAGCCACATAGCTAGACGAGGATGGGGTGCTCAGAATTTGCTCAGAGTTCGCTTTGTACGACTGCCCTGGCAGGCGGCTCCACTAGTACGAGTGCTCGTAGGCTCCAATGCAGTAAGTAGCAACACACCTAGCGCGTGGAAACTTTCTGACGCCACGCTGGTCGCTACAAAGAAATGGTCATGTGACCCGTTGGCACAGACACTGTGGCGCCAGCACCGCGAGTGTGAAGGTGCATACAAGGGAGCGCACAACCCTCGCCACTTGCTGACCCGTACACTCATTCACTCAGCTGACGGTTCTTATGGACAGTTTTAGCGAGCACATAGTACAGCGCATTTCTTGTTTGTGGCGTATTCGAAGGGAAAACACGAGATCATGATCGATAAAACGAAAAGTTGGGGCGCTTGTCTTGAGAAAACGGCGTCAACAAGGTCACCTCATGTGTCGTGTATTCGGGGCTACGCTGAGCCGTCGCTCCGCCGAATTCATAGCGCATACGTATTAGACGCGAGAGAGAAAATACGACCGTAGCCCGGTTCGGGGGCCGCTCCCATTTGCTTTTCGAGCGCACACCGCATGCAGGCTTTCCTTTTCGTACTTTTTGTCCCGCGCTGCCAACTCTGTAGGCCCACAAACGCTCCGCAGCAGTCTCTTGGGTCGGTCGGCCTACTTCGAGAAGGCGTCGACAGTGACGCAGGTGAGCGCTGATCCGCGTACGAAGCGACAGGTGGGGTGCGCTCACCTTTTCTCCGTAGAACCGGGCGGCACAGTTCACCACAACTTCCGAAACGTGCAAGTGTCGTTCACCTGCATCAAAAGAAGATAAAAAAAAAAGAATCGCGAAGACTTCGTACCAAGCGTAGCGAAAGCCGCGTTGAAAGCAGGGAACACAGTAATGGGCCTAATGAATTCCCAACCGGACCTCGTCTTACGATGCGGCGTCGACAAAAACGCGCAGAGATAACAGACCCGGCCGCCGTGCTTCGTCGGTGACGTCGAGAGTCTCTTCCGATCGCCTCGCTTTTCCGGAATGCGCCCGAAATAAGGAGTCTGGGTCACGCACACGTTTTCCATAAGCGAGCCGCTCATGAGAAGTGACCGAGACGAGAGATATTTTAAGCGCCCCGTGTTCCGCAAGAAGAAGAGGTCCTCGCCGGTGAGAAGCGCTGCCGCGCAGACATATACTGCTTGCGGACCGAAAGGCCGAAGACCAAAAAAAGGGCACAGTCTGCGACCGCCGTCTGCCGAAAAGAGAAAGAGGAGAATGGATTAATACGGCAGACTGGCCGAGTAGGTGTGGATGACAGTACAACAAAGCCACAAAAAGTAAGACAAGCTGCGCTGCCCTTTTCATTTTTCTTTCCTTTGTTTCATGGAAGAGCAAGCAATATAGGGCATGAAAACGTTACGTAATTATTTCATAGTGCAACACCGAAATAGTTTTCCGTCTAGCGTTTGCAAAAGGCATTGAACGTATGGGATCTAAAGCCAATTTTAGTATTGGAATGGGGTCGAGGACATTTGGCAGACTAGCTCTATGGACGCAGAGGGAAGAACAAATGACGCTAACCAAGGAGACGTGAGGTGGCCAACACCTGAAGCGCGCTAAGCAGAAAGCACTAATAAAAGCCAAAAAAAGCAAACGCACGAAAAGCAGCCAGCGTCGAAATACTTTGGCAATGCTTACGCTCATATAAATTTCGACATATCTGTGATCATTGTGTTAATGCTGTGCGGACGAGGAACATGCATTGTTTAACGGCGTCCCCCGTTCTCGCCGAGGAAAGCCGATGCACCTCGGGTACGTGGACGGGGCAGACGGAAGGGACTTGGTCTGCTATTACTTCCTCTTCCTGATCTCCTACGGTGACAGCCATGCTTGGCGTGAGAAATAAAAAAAATGATATGCTGCGGAGAGCGCGGGAGGAGAGGCGTCCTCTAGAAGCGGCAGGTAGTACAGCAAGAATAAACGTGTTTGCTCCGTGTTAATATTTGGAGATACCTTCATATTCTGGTGGCGAAACCTATTGGCGCGGAGTGCTTGGCGTCGAGGCCTGCGGAAAAGAGTCAAGCCGCTGCTGCGTATCGCCTATCACGCGCTACTGCCGGGACAAGAGAGGCTGTCGTAGTCGGCGCTTAGCAGTCACCTTACGCAAGCGCCGGATGCAGAGAAAGAAGTCGCTAGCGAAAATAGAGGGGATGAAAGCCGCGCCCTGATGTGCACAGCTACCTGCAGAGCAGAGCGACCGGAGAGGACGAGGCACGACGGAAAGTGGGCAAACAAAATGCTGTAAAACGATGACTTGAAAACCGGAAACAAGCCCCGCCGCGGTGGCTCAGTGGTTAGGGCGCTCGACTACTGATCCGGAGTTCCCGGGTTCGAACCCGACCGCGGCGGCTGCGTTTTTATGGACGAAAAACGCTAAGGCGCCCGTGTGCTGTGCGATGTCAGTGCACGTTAAAGATCCCCAGGTGGTCGAAATTATTCCGGAGTCCTCCACTACGGAACCTAATTCTTCCTTTCTTCTTTCACTCCCTCTCTTATCCCTTCCCTTACGGCGCGGCTCAGGTGTCCAACGATATATGAGACAGATACTGCGCCATTTCCTTTCCCCCAAGAACCAATTATTATTATTATTAACCGGGAACAAACGCGCAGAGCTGGACCACGCGAGAATCTAATTGCGCATTACACTACGTTTGCGTGTTCTGCAGCAGTAATTATTGTCACGTGGTGATGAGAACGCCGGGCAGACAGAAGAGCAAAACTGGGGTGCCCCTGAAACAAGCTCTTTACTGGGGGTGTCTTGCGCCCGCAATGAACTGAACAACTCGATGGCGGCGGTGATAGTAACAAACGGGCTCGGCAGCCGTCGCAGAACCAAATCACCGTCGCTCTCGGCCATGCTCGGTGTAAAGCTAGCCAAGAACCTTCGAGATAAAACGCCAAAAGCAGCTGGAGCAGTTTCCAAGAATGTACAAGTAGATGCGTATAGGTGC
The DNA here is from genome assembly GCF_052857255.1 of Amblyomma americanum. NCBI lineage: Eukaryota > Metazoa > Arthropoda > Arachnida > Ixodida > Ixodidae > Amblyomma > Amblyomma americanum. Next base: position 125,775,095 of record NC_135503.1, read on the forward strand.
GATAACAAACAAATCGATTAGGCGGCGTGCAGGTGGGTTTTAGTACAAACGAACAAGCGGTACAAAGCTTCGCGGCAATATTGAGTGGTACTGGCAGACGGGCTCGAGTAGTTCGATTTTAGACAGTCTCCGAGCGGAGTCGTAAGCAGCATTCGCAGCTGTTCTTTTGCAGGGTGCGGCATGGATGCGGAAGTTATTTTAATCTTAGCCTACGGGTTTATTGAGTTGTTCAAGCCGCGAACTTTTCCTTTAAGCAGAAAGCAAGCTATTCACAGGGGGAAACTTGGAGGCAATAAACGCTGATGCACAATGTATGTCTGGTGGCGATTTCCACGAAATCAGGAAGGGGAGGGGGGAAGAGGGTGCTCAGTTGCTGCAATATGGCAGAGTTAGGGAGTATTCCCAGTGTGATCATAAGTTGGATTGCATTTGTTTTAAAGTTTCACAATAATCCAACACTTGTTTGTCGATGGTGGCAGCCTCGCGCAATACAGACAGCCTTTCTCTTGAAGTTGTAATGAAATATAGTAGATACAAGGAAAAACTGCTCTCTGGCGTTTGGAAACGGCCGTCGTGAAAGCGGAGCGTAGGCGGTTGACACTTGCTGTGGAGAGAATTTAAAATCCATGACATCGACAGTGATGACGCTTTTACAATGGACGTGACAAAGCCAGAAGATCAGGTTAGACAGACCCAGAAATTAAAATTTTGTTAGCCTTAACCAGTGGTACCCGGGACAATTTCCAGATAGGTTTCGGCTGTGTGAGGGTAGGGCAAATTTCATACACATTATGTGGACCTGTGCTGAAACATACGATACGCACACGGAAACTAAGACAGATCAACTTTGGAAGACTGATGCCCAGCTCAGTCTCTGAGACTCAGCTTAGAACCATCCGACTGGCCGAACACACCGCCCGGGACCACGGTTTCCAGGCCGTCGTCTATGCGGTTGGGCTATATCCGTCGCAAAATAGCTATATACTACTACTACTTGCCAGTTCGTAAAAAACAAGCTAGAAAATTAAGGCAGTGCCTGTCATAGAGAGTCGCCCTTTTCCGCTTACCCATCACCATAATTCGAATATATATTTATAACGATTTGCGCAGGTGTATAAACGGGAACAATTACGCTGTCTTTTTCTGCGCTCTGTCTTTTCAAAGCAATTAACCACGCCTTGTGCCCTGACCTGAGTTTGTTCGTGAGCATGTGGATCAGTGGCCTGCGACGAATGTAAGGCCACCATGACTCAATTCTTTGCTTCCTATTATATTCTATTCTTGCCATCCTCCCTCCTGACTGACTGCTTGCAGCGACAGCCAGGGCACATGGGGAGTGAAAGTCAAAAAAGAACATCCGAATGAATTAGAATGCGAATGAAATCTTTATATCACCCTTCCTCTACTTTCCGTGGGCAGCAAGCACTATATAACTTACACTCATACCGTGATAAGGCGCACAGTTCCAGAGATAGTCATGAACGCGCTTTAATTACGCCTGTTAATGATGTGTGCTCGGCTATATTTCATAACCAAGAGCGCTGATATATCCACAGGCCTTTCGAGTCTTGGTAAATCATATCTCTAGAAATATAGGCTGGGCACCAGATAACAACAGCGCTGTCATGATCTCTAAGCGTTCCACTACAGCATGAAAACATCGCGTTCCCGTGGTACCTGAAGACAAAATCACACAACGACGCTTAGGGGCTCTTCTATCTCATTAGCGGGCAAACATCTGCATAACAACGCAGTTGAGATATATTAATCCGTCAGCATTACTATACCCTCACTTTCACAGTGAAAGTCGGCCCGTGTGGTATTGTGCGATGCCGCTGCCACCCCCCCCCCCCCAGAGTCCTCCACCCGCTACCTATCCACCTTTGCCCTCCACCTGCCTTCACAATCCAGAAGCCAGCCAGCCAACCCACCTCCACCCTACACAAAGCCCTACCTAACACCCATCCACTCACTTACGCCCTCCACACACTTCCAACAATGAGAAGCCCTTTAACGCAGCACTTTAACGAAAAAACGATGCAGAAGTGCAATTCAGAGACGCAACGGGAAGGCGACCAGTGTAGAAGCAAACTATACAACAAATACTGCTAACGCAGATTTTTCGCATCACACCGTATGATTTAGGTTTTAAATTGAATGAGGTTTAAAAGTCCCAATGCGACTCAGGCTATGAGGGACGCCGTAGTGAAGGGCTCCGAATAATTTCTACCACCTGGACACGTGCACTGACAACGCAGAGTACGTTACGGGCCTCTAGCATGTCGCCCCCATCGAAATGTGACCGCAGCGGCCGGGATCGAACCCGAGTATTTCGGGTTAGCACCCCAACACCATAACCATTGAGCCACCGCGGCGGCTGTGTGTGATCGGCTATATATTTTTCCACACCAAAGAGCTGCAAACCACTGAGGCAACAGAGTAAACGCCGCTGTGCCGCGCGTGCCGATCATTATTCGACTAGTTCGGTGCACCGCCGCAGCTTGGCGTCGATGTCGGGGAAAAAAAAAAAGAAACCAAGCGTCTTCTATCAACTTAAAAGGAAGTGTTCCAGTTTTTCAGGATAATTAAACCACTGGGTTTGCGAGCACCAAGTGCCACGGAAAAAGTTAGATTACTTGAACGGTATGTGCTGTTTGCTAGGAGGTACAAATAGGTATACGACGATTAAACATAGCCGTGATGCTTTAGTGTTGAAAAATGCCAAGGCGCAGTTAGTTTGCAGAAAGTATGGATAAGAAAAAATGAGACCGATCGGAAGCCGCAGTAAACAATGCTGAGATCAAAGACGACACAAGCAGAGCCAGTAAAGAGAAAGCCGTTTTTGCCGTTTGATCCTTATCACCGATAATCGCTTCTTTCCATTTATGCTTGTTTGCCGCGCGATGTTTACGACAGCATTGAATCACCGATTGGACCGTACTCAAAGCATAAAAAAAAACAGGCAGTGACCCGGAGAGTAGATGATTATCCGTTTCAACACCGCAAAGCTACAGCTACAAACCGAATAGCGGATAACAAGATCGCTGCCCTTTTTACAATCAACAACACATGACGCACAGAAACAAGGGCATATCGCGGAGAAACACCAGTAATGACCTCAGAGAAATCTTATCAACGCTGGCTCATATTTCAAGAATAACCTTTACCCCTCTCTAAATGCAATGATTTTCTCGTCGCATCGAAAGGCAGCTGCTTCTTTGGCGATCGCAGCTATTGATCCCTGCTGGTCGAGTACTTTTTTCCTTGTCTATTCTGTTCTGCGCTGTTGAGGTTGACCGTGAGCGGCCAACAATGATATTTCAACAAGTTACGGCCGACTAGGTGATGCTGTCAGAGAGTGGGTAACATTGTGGTTCCAAGGGAGGGAAATGTTGGACCCAAATTTCATAGTAAGGCGCAGCTGTCGCAACAGCACGATGCCCAGCTTAAGCTGATAAATGCGTGGGTACGTAAACGCTTCCCCCCAAAATTGCGGGTTCGTCTATTAAACGCTCGTGCGTTTGACATCGCGTGCATTGCGAGATAATGTAATGTAGGGTGAATGTAATGGAAAAGATGCGGTGTCGCAGTCACTGGAGCCCTGAAAGCATGTTTATTATGTTGGGTTTTATGGTACGTAAGCAGCTAAGGTTATCATGCGCCAAACATGGAGTTAAAACTTCTGTTTGTCAGGATAGAGGCACTAAAAGCTTATTTTCATTCTACCCGCCACCGGTTCCCTCCCCACTCCCCAGATTCTTCAAAACATTTCCTTCGTTTAGAAAAACAAAAACACAAGCCAGGTGAAAAAGTGGACGTTTGCCTAGGAGCAGTCATGGGTGAAGAGGAAAGTGCTGAGTGCAAAGTAGGGTACACTGCTTTTTCTTGCTTTTTGGACTTCTGTACATGAGAAGAAAACGCGTTTTGCTCTGAGGTCACATCTGCTTGTTTAAATTGGACGTTTGTATTTTTTGTTAGTACGAGGTTGCGCATAAGATGTGCGCGACCAATGCAGCTGAGGCACCGTACAATTACTTGGATGAAAAGTTCCTGATGCCTGCACGACTTCCATTCTCCTAATACGGACCTTATGAAGTGCAGTTGGTTGTTTACTTCATTATCCCACGCTGCCTGCCATCCATCCCTCAAGTTACTGTGTATTAACTTCATGCAGACTATATGCGGTACGTTCCCTTTCATTCTTTCACCGCAGCGAGTGTGTGCAGTACAGGTGTCAGCTATCGCATAACCGCCAGTAACAACATCATCACTCGGGACCTAGAAGCATCTTATAATGTGCCGTTGTGGTGTCTCTTCTGCTATATTGGGCACGACGTTTCCTACTAAGGGTTCAGCTGAATTTCTGTCACGTAGCGGTGCGGGCAGGCTCAGAGCATCAGTATATGAGGCATTATGGGGAAGCCCACCACTGATCGTTAAAAATAGGCTTTTAGAGGTAAAAGAATGGTTCTGCGTAGTAGTAATAGCAGTGTCGGTCGACGTCTGAAGAGAGGGATATCATTTTAACCAGCACGCTGGTTAACTGAATACTGACAGACAACTTTTTGTCAACAGGCGACCAGAAATACGTAGCCTGCTCGTTAAGGTGTGAATTTGTGCCTGTTGGTTATCCATGCAAACAGCTTAGCGCAAGCAACGATACGAGGGGTGGACACGCCACGAGCGCTCGTGGTGTGTCCCTGTCTCGTCCCGTTGCTTGCGCTAAGCTGTTTTCATGTAGCCTGCCATTAGCAATTAGCCATATCATAACATAAAATTTGGAAAACATGATTACCCCAGGTGCTGTGGCTCAAGAAATTTTAGCAATTTCTTGAGCAATTCGAAAGATGCACTGCTGCGGGGCGTGCAGAGCGCCTCCCACCAGTCATCGCCACCTGATGGCGCACGAGTCAAGTGACCTTCTCCCCCTCCCTCCCGCCCTTCCCCCGGCTGCAGCAGCGAGGAGCGGGAGAGACAGAGAATGTCAAGTGACACGTGCACGGTCAGGTGACCCGATTTGATAGGCGTCGCTGTGACGCACAGCAGCCCCGCGTTTTTCGAAATCACTGACAAACGACGTAAATTTGTTCAGCTGCCGCGCCGAAGCTAGTCGCATTATAGAAATTTAAAAAAAAGTGATATGGCTACTATTGGCCCCCAACATATTTCTAACTGCAACCAGGCGCGTTTCTGTAGAAGTTAAAAATTAACTGCTAGTGTTAAGTAAACCAGATTCCTAGTTAAGATAGTTTATTTCTTCTGAAGTAAGCCATCACTGATATTACTGCATCAGAAAAGTGATCTTCGTAACTGTAATAAGCCCCTTTTTAAAAATTAGTTCCAAACGTCCCTTGAACACCTAGCAGATTACACTGTTTTCGATGTTATTATTTACTATATTCCGTACACCTGCACATATAGAACCAGCAGTGAATATTGATGCACACTTTTGCTGTCATTTTCTCCTTCATTTTGTGCAACATCAATAAGTCGAACGCAAAACATATTTATGAACATTCCGGTGTAGCAGTTGCGCATTTTAAATTTTAATTTCTAGTGTGGCGGGCGCGTTTACCGAGTGCGTTCGTTTTGCAAATCAAAACTATTTTCGGGGCTCTCGACGAGTGACACAATTAGCGCTTTCTTAACTGCCCTGAACAAGGCTCCATCAACCCGCTGCGTTAGATCAGTTGCTCTCGTGTTCGGCTACTGAGAACTCCGGCCGCACGGCCGCATTGCGATGGAGGCACGGTAGAAAAAAAAAAAAAAACACCCGTATGCTGGTGTGGTACCGATTGGTTTGCTGTTGGCAAGAATCGTGCCAGTTTTTAAATCTGGTGGCATGCTGAGCATTGAAAATTACCGACCACTTTCAATCACGCCCACAGTCTGCTTACTTCTGGGGCACATTATCTGTTAGTATTTAATGCAGGACCTAGAAATAATGTTCATTGCCAAAATCAACACATGTTTCACAGTTGCCGCTGTACAAGCAGGCAATCATCTGAGACCGATGACAGCTTTGCCGAAGGCGTTAGATCTAACGAGGAAACTGGTATCATTGCGCCACATTTGTCAAAAAGTTTCGACATGGTGGCTCACGCAATATTGGTTAAAAAAATGCGCACTTTCGTTATCGATACTAAGATTAGCAGATGGATGTAGGCCCACTTACATAATATACGGCAATTTGTTGAGGTTAATGGCGAACGCTCACGAACTTTAGATGTGTCGTCTCACGTTCCACAATAGTCTGTTTTAGGTACGAGTTTTACGATACGTAAACGGTATTCTAAAAGCTGCACATTCCACTGTTGAAGCACCATTAACCGCAGATGATTGTCTCTAATTTCGTGGCATGACAAATATTCATGGCCAGGTCGTGTTAAACGAATCTTTCAGAAGGATCCATAGTTGATGTGTTCAGTGGCGTATGGGCGTTAATCTCGGGAAGACATTTACATGACCACTTCCCCTAGATTTTTCAATATGCAATCGCAAACACTGAAATCAAACCCATCACAAAACTGCAACATTTTGGCGTCATCATTATTAAAAACATTAACTGGAGTGAGCATACCCACCGTATTTGCGCTTGGGCACAACGCAAGCTGCAGTTTCTAAAAAGGAAACTGAATAAGTGAACTCTGATGCGAAACTAAAATTTTATAAAACTATTTTAAGGCCAACTTTGGAATAAGTAGGCAAAATCCGGGGTCATCATCAACGATGCAATGAAAGGACAGCACACGACAAAACAGAATGTGTCAAAACACCGCACAAAAAACAGCACAGCAACAAAATAGCTCAGGGGAAAAAACACCACGCGTCAAAACAGAACGCCGGACAAAACGGCACAGCGATAGAATAGCACAGCGAAAAAACAGCTCGACTACAGAAGAGCACAGGGGAAATATAGCACGGCGACAAAACAGCACAGCGGCGTACGGTGCAGAGCTGCCGGACGGCTGAACTACCATAGCCATATCCGCAAACGGCAAATCACAACACATACGGCAGGAACCTTTCGAGCTAGCCATTGCTCGTTTGACAGACTCAACTAGGAACAGGGTAGGGTAATATTTGCGATATGAAATTTTTTGACGGATGTTGCCGTTCAACGCTGAAGAAGTTGTGCCGGAAGGCTCCATTCTGCGGGTTGACCCACATGGTGCATAATTCTGGCGAATACGCCCGACGTAGTGCTCTTGGTCTACCACAAGTTCTTGTTCTTCAAAATCTACCTCGCTTAAAAGAAAAAAAAGTTGCGTGGGTAGCCTTAAAGAAACTGCCGCATTCCACGCGACCTATTATCACCTTTGATGTTCCGAACTTTTGCGTGAGAACGGTGTCAAGTAGAAAAAATATGCCGCCACCTTTTGGAAGACGTTGAAGTAACGAGCTTTAGCTGTTTGGTAGCGCAATCTATTGTCCATGCGATGTATATTGTGATTAGGCTACTTTTCCATACCTCGCAGCGAGCGGCCGCTTAGCGCCTTGAGGTCGGTGATGATTATGATGATTATGGATTTTTATGGCGCAAGGGCAGCTATGGCCAAAGAGCGCCATGTCACAAGGTATTTTTTCTTTTTCTCAAGGTGGGGTCAGAGACCCATTTCCCAAGCATTTCACCCTAAATAAGCCGAGCACCAGACCAGGGGAAAGCTTGTACCCATTGTATCACCGGTGGGTACCCGGCGGCACTGGGGATCGAACCCCGCACCTCCCGCATACGAGGCGGATGCTCAACCACTTGGCCACCGCTGCGGTCACCTTGAGGTCGGATATTTTTTACCAATTTGGGCCGAAAAGTTTTTCGGCTCTTTGGAGGGTCATTTTTCCATACCTCAACAGTAGGTGCCTGGTCGCCATGAGGTATGAAATTGTGAGCTGCCGAGTGCTGACGTCATGGCCGCCATGTTACGCATAACAATAACTAAATATTAACCTAATTAGTGGATATTGGTGTCTGGCATGTTCTGCTCATCGAGCCCGTTACGAATATGCCGTTAGTTTGATAATGACGTCCTCTCTTAAATAGTTATGAGCAAACTAAATAAAGCCTAACAATAACTAAATATTAACTTCATTAGTTAATACTAGGGTCTAACGTGCTCTACTCTTCTGGAGGATTCCAAATATCTAATTCGATTTATGATTACCTCATTAATTACTGAGTTATAAGCGATTAAACATGGTCACGTGACTAGTTGATTATGACGACAAAAAATCAGTGACCTCACCAATCAGTCACCGATTCGATATACTAATGACGCCACCGATCGATCACCAATTGGGTTGCTATATCGACTTACTATGGGGGCCGCCATCTTAAATTCCTCGAACTTGGAAAATTTCACGCCGATGGTAGGTGGTAGCAGACCTCAAGAAATCGAGAAACGTGATCAATAAGAGATTACGCTCTTAAAAAATGCTGAAATCGATAGAGACGCGCAAAACAGCTACGCTTCCCGTTGCCTTCTAGCATTCGGCCACTGCAGGAGCCTCTGCAGCGATGCACCGTACTACACTGGGCTGCTCTGTCGTCGTTGTATTATTCCCCTGGGCTCTTCTGTCATCGTGTTGTTTTTTCGCTGTGCTGTTTCGTCGCTGTGCTGCTTTTTGTGCGCTGTTCTGTCGCATGCTGTTTTGTCGTGTGCTGTTCTTTCGTGCCCCCATCATTAACAGTACCTCATAAATAAACTTGAAGGTGTCAGTGATTTGCAGTTAGATTTTTTTCTCGCCAACCAACGACCCCAATCATAACAACACTGCTTGCTGTGGCGCAACTTCTAGAACCAACCACAATTAACCTGGCTTGTACAGTTGTCCACAGTGTAGAGCGCTCGAACTCCGTGCCGTCTGCGCTCCGCAGCGCGCAGAGCGACGTCTAGCGCCGGCGGCTGGTTCGAGATAGCGCATGTGTCATGCTCAGACGACACTCAGAGATGTACAATTTCAACCAGGCGCTGCCGCTAGACGTCACTCTCAGCGGTGCGGAGCGCAGACGGCACGGAGTTCGAGCGCTCTTGACAGGTATGTGGATCACTGTACCGGCGACCACCTGGAAGATTATCTCCTCGTATTAATCAGTGGCATGCTACTATAGCCAATACACCAAGGGTCGATGTTTTTAAGCATTGTTTGTTCCCAAAAATAATAATAGGTTTGAAAAACCTTCATCCACAACCTTTCATAGACGCTACTTCAACACATAATTCTGTGAAGTAGTCACTAATGCTTGCTGTCCAATTTACAATCTGCTGCTCTGTACGTGCTTTCCTGTTAATGCTCTGATCGTTAACACCACTGAATCCCACCGTGTATGCTTGGCAGCTTGGAAACTCTTCCTTTATATCTTTGTTTTGCTCATTTAATTCCCACCCTGTCATACCCGGAAAGGGCTTACAGTGCTTCGAACAAATAAATAAACAAACAAATAAGCTAATAAATAAAAAATACATATATCAATGGACGGTAAAGAACCACTGGTGGCCAGTTAATCCTGAGTCCTGCACTAGAGCGCCCCTTTCCCTCTCTCAATTTTCTCTCTCTTCATTTTCCTTTTCTTCCTTTTCTATGATTTCCTCTCGGCGGGGTTCAGCCGTCCTCCAAGAACCCGCCGAGGTGGCTCAATGGTTAGCGCGGTCGGCTACTGAGCCGGCGGACCCTGTTTCGATCCCAGCCGCGAAACGCAATATGCGCCCGTGTGCTATGCGATGTCAGTGCATGCCAAAGATCTCCAGGTGGTCGAAATTATTCCGGCGCGTTGCACTACGGCACCTCTTTTCCCCTTCTTTCTTTCGCTCCCTTTTGCCTCCCTTTCCTCACCACGCTGTTGAGGCGTGCGCCAAGAAGTGAGACATTTATTACAGCACCTTTTAAGAGCGTTAGCTCTTACTCATCACGTTTCGAGATTTCGTGGGGTCTGCTACCACCCTGAGATCACAGAGCCATCTGTGGCAGCAACTAGAAAACAGCACATCTCGCATTGAGACTTGTAGCACCATCTACAATAGCATTGTAGAAGCAACCACCTGCCACGTGCCAATGGTGACGTCACAGTCAATGTGGTGGATAGATGTGGAACTGTGAGTATGACGTCAGGGGACGAAATGGAGGAATAGCTTCGGCTTCTCGAATCTAATATGGCGGCCATTATAATTGGTGGTACCCTCCCATCCCTTCCCCCCCGCCCCCAGTATGACGTCAGGGGACGAAATGGCGGCATAGTTTCGGTTTCTCAAATCCAAGATGATGGCTAATAAAATTTGTAATAACCTCCTTCTCATCCCTCCCAACTGACTCGATTCCAAGGGAAGGCAAGTGTAGCAGAGGGCGGCAGATGGTTAGGTGGGCGGATGAGATAAAGAAGTTTGCAGGGATAGAATGGCCGCATATGTGGCACAAGACAGGGTTGATTGGAGAGATATGGAAAGGCCTTTGTCGACCAGTGGGCGTAGTCGAGCGAATGGTGATGATAATTATAAACATCGTCGGTTTGCGTTGCCCGCTTTTCCTTGCCCCGCGCATCCGCTCTCTGGCGCATTGCCATCGGCTCTTAATAGTTTTGAGTGCCCCATTTATATCGTGATGGTACATCGTGATGGTGGGCTCGGTAGCTGTGCCCTGACACAGCCTCCTCATCCACTGATTTTCGCTATGCAGGTGCTCGTGCCTACCTTCGCATACGTCTTGCCAGCACTCTTCAGCTTTTCGTGGGTCGTCCTACCAGAGCTGGAAATGCCATTCTACAATGGGAACAACCGAACCTTTGCTTTGGGCGCCTCGGAAGCGTCGATAAAAGCCGCGCCCCCTCACTGGATCCTCGACACCGGATGGAAAGCACAAGCGGCAGCGACAACATCGTTCCTGCCAGCGCATAAGAAGCACCGCTTCCCGCCCGCGCTTTGTGGGCTCGGTAGCTGTGCCATGACACAGCCTCCTCATCCACTGATTTTCGCTATGCAGGTCAGTAAACCATATTGCCTTTTTGCAAAAAAAAAACAAGTAACTACAGTCTGCTACAGCTGCCGAGCCTGCATTGTTGCATTTTTGTCGCTGATGAATGTTTTGGTGTCATAAAATTCCTCCTGCTCTTGTCGGGCGATATTGAGACGAATCCTGGTCCTGATAAATTGGGCCGTATTCTTGCTAAGCTGGAGACATTGTCAACTGGTCAAGACCAAATAATAACCGATGTACAGGACCTTAAGCGTCAGATGCGTTCTATTGACATAACAATTTCTGATTTGAGTAAGCGCGTAGCTGACCTAGAAAGTGTTTTCCAGGGTTTCTCTACTCTCAAAACCGATCTACAATCTGCCCAATCTGTCTCCGCTAAGACTGCTGCTCTTGTTACTAACCTTGAAGCTCGGTTAGATGACACCGAAAATAGGTCACGCCGTAACAATTTGATATTCTATGGCCTTTCGGATTCTAATTCGCGCGAAACGCTCATTGAATCGGAAGAATTAATAATCCACCATTGTCAGGACAAATTACAGATAACCTTGGACACAAGTCAAATTGAGCGTGCACATCGTTTGGGCCGCTAAGAGGAAGGCCGTCGATGGCCGATTATAGTAAAATTTTTGTCCTCTAAAACAAAAGAAACTATCCTCTCAGAGGGACTCAAGTTGAAGGGCACCGATTTTAGCATCGGAGAAGACTTTTCCCTTCCTGTTCGAAAAGCACGCAAACACCTTGTCGCGTTTGCAAAAGCAGAAACCGGACCGTTCTCCCTGCGGTACAAGACACTTTTTCTCGGAAAAAAACGCTACACCTTTGATGCTGCCACAGAAACGGTTACAGAAATAGCATAGCGCTTATCTCGCCACCGTCACAAATCTAATATTTGCTATACCACCCCTCGAGAGAATATTTGTCTGTCGGTTGTCTATACCAATATACGCAGCCTGCTTTCAAAGACCGATCTTCTGTCCAGTCTCGTGTCTTCAACGGGCAGCAATCTGCTCGTTTTGACAGAGACATGGCTGACTGATAGTATAAGCGACGCTGAAGTTCTTTGCAACTTACCAAACTTTAATCTTTTTCGTGCTGATCGCACTAGCTCTCGGGGGGGGGGGGGGGGGGGGGGTGGCGTCCTTATTGCTGCAAGCAATCAGTTACAGTGTTCCCACATCAACATCACATCAGACCTCTAAATACTATGGCTCCTTTGCCGAGCCACACCAGTATCTATTTTAATTGGAGTTTGTTACAGACCCCCTCATAATAGTCCCGAATTCCCCCGTAAACTGCAGAACATTTTAAACGAACTTAAAACTAGACACCCTAAGGCACACATCCTCCTTTTTCGAGATTTAAACTATCCTGGCATAAATTGGTCTACTCCTCATCAACCTGTTTTTAGACAGGATGAATCCCGTGAATTTATGGATGTCTGCCTAAACTTTAACCTAGCGCAACTAGTAACACAGCCTACACGCATCGCCGGAGATACTGCTAACATTCTTGACCTCATACTATCAGCTACCCCGACAGCCTCAACGCTATCACTTACCTCCGTGAAATCAGCGATCATAAAGTTATTCATGCATGCTTTAACTTCTCTCCAATGACAAAAGAAACTTCCCACAAAACAATTTCTCTTTACAACAAAGGAAACTATGAGGCCTTCAACGCGGAATTGGAGGCCTTTTTTCCGTCTTAACAGGAATCATTTGACGAACAAGACATCCACACAAACTGGACAGTGTTTAAACACAAAATGAATGAATTGACTAACAAATATATCCCCAAATGCAGCTTCCGCGCTAACCACCACAAACCATGGTTCACCAAGACTCTTGGAAGATTAGAAAATAAAAAGAAACGCCTCTTCAGAAGTGCCAAATTGAGCAGAGCAGACTGCGCATGGGAAAAATATTACGGTGCTGAAAAGGCGTATTTGGTCGCACTAAAAAACGCTAAACGTTCCTTTTATCATATCGACTTGCCAAATATACTTACAAATAACCCGACTAAATTCTGGCAGCTTCTAAATCCCCAATCTTCGCGCGTTGTTACCCTGACTGACAATTCTGGACGTGTTATTTCGGACTTTGAGTGCGCTAACATATTTAATTCTGCCTTCGCATCTGTATTCACTAAAGAACAAGAACCACCACCCCTCATGACAACCAATGACCCCACAACTGCAATGCCAACCGTTACGTTCGCAGAAACCGGCATATCCCTTCTAATAGATAAATTAAAATTTTATTCATCCACCGGCATTGATGGTATTAACACAAGAGTCCTAAAGAACACTCGCCATGCATCTGCCAAATTCTTATGCTTACTGTTCGCGCAGTCCATTTCAACGGGTATCATACCCCACGACTGGAAAGTGGGGAAGGTCGTTCCAGTCCACAAGTCGGGTAAAAAAGATTCGCCACTTAACTACCGCCCCATATCACTAACCAGCATACCCTGCAAGCTCATGGAACACGTCATTTACTCTTTAACAATGCAGTTTCTGGACTCAAATAATTTCTTCCATTCATCACAACACGGATTTCGTAAAGGATACTCCTGTGACACGCAATTAGCTATCTTCGTTCATGACCTGCATGCCAACCTTGACGCTAACCTCCAAACCGACGCAATCTTCCTCGACTTTGCTAAGGCTTTTGACAAGGTACCCCACAACCGCCTATTTCTGAAACTTTCCTGCCTAAGCTTGCATCCTGACATACTAGCATGGATAAAAGAATTTTTGACTCACCGTTCCCAATCAGTCGTCATTAATAATCAAATGTCTAACTTATTACCAGTTTCCTCAGGGGTGCCCCAAGGATCCGTCCTAGGGCCTCTTTTGTTTCTAATTTATATTAACGACCTACCTCAGAAATTAGATTGCCATATTCGGATGTTTGCCGACGATTGCGTTATTTACAAAACAGTTACTGGCTCCGTTAACCAGCAATCCCTACAAGATAACCTAAATCTGGTACAAAACTGGTGCAACGACTGGCTAATGACACTTAATATAAACAAATGCAAGTATATATCTTTCAACCGTCGCAGTAATCCTCTCCTGTTCCCCTACTCTATCTCTAACGTTCCTATCGACCCTGTCCAATCATATAAATATCTCGGTGTTCATCTTAGTCATGACCTCACGTGGAATAGCCATATCGCGAACATTATTTCATCTGCTAACAAAACGCTTGGCTTCTTAAAGCGTCATCTCCACTCTGCCCCCCAGCATGTTAAGCTACTCGCATTCAAATCACTAGTTCGATCAAAATTAGAATACGCATCGCCCATCTGGTCTCCGAAACAAGTATACCTTACTAACTCACTTGAATCAGTTCAAAATAGGGCAACTAGATTCATTCATTCCTCATACTCTTTTGATATCAGCGTATCAGCTCTGAAATCGCAGTCCAATCTACCTACTCTTGCACTTCGTCGCCACATTGCTAGTTTATCCCTATTTCATAAATTCTTTTATTCCGAGCTATCACAGGAACCCTATATCTGCCCTCCCCCACCGCGCTTTTCTCTTCGCACCGGACATCAGCTGCAGGTATCTCGGCCACGAGCACGCACAACAACTTTTTCTTCATCATTCTTTCCCCGGACTGCTAGCGACTGGAACGGCCTTCCCCATGAACTTGCTGCCATCACATGCCAAACTATGTTTCTTAACCAAATTACGCGTTTGCTTGCATCACGATAATCATTTTTCTTTGTATAACTCGTTCAAGTTTTGTGTACTTTTTCTGTTGTTAATCTATATGTGTCCCACCCCTTATGTAATACCGTCACACGAGGGTCTTTAAGGAAATAAAGTGAAGTGAAGTGAAGTTGTTGGGTTTGCATATTTGAAAAGTTGGCGATAATAACAATATTTTTCTCAGGTTACTGCAGCCACTGTTTCTTATTTAAAGAATTCGAGAACTGTTTTTTTCTCTACCATCTCTGTCCCTGCCTGAATGTCCTGGTGACAACGAATGATATGCCAGAGAATTCCCTTCTCTTAGGCCCAGTTTCAATTCAGTTTTCACACCACTCCTATGCTCCTCCTCCCACGGTAGGTTTTACTAACCTCTGGATTGTTGGACTTTGTTATAGTGATTTCACTCACAAATAAAATTCTTTTTTTTTTCTACACCGGTTCGAAGCCATGAGTCCACTGCTTTAGCCAGTGGTGTATTTCCGGACAGTGCTCACTTACTGAGCCACCGCCGTAAGAGGTACAGCCGGTTTTTCCCAGCCTACGGGCAGCCTTAACCCTAATTTGTAGAATTTATCGAAAAACGCCTACGTGCTCCTTACAGGACGCAACGTGCCCTAGCGTTCTCGACAATCGGAGCACGCACATGGGAGACGAAGCACTTGCGTGAAACGGAACTCTTTGCTGCCTGTTCTTGTTGCGCAATGCGCTCGCACGAACGATGCATGAAGCTCTTTTGCTAAAACGGGTAACTTGAAGTGGAAGCTACAGAGCGGTAAAGAGGGAGGACACACTGCACTTTAACTACTCAGAGGTAGCGACACCAGCGGTAGAATAAAGATAGAGCATTAGGCGACTAAGAAACCTGGCACACAACGACTCAGTGTTCATTCGGGCGTGATGCGGCATGAAAATGATGTATGCGAGAGCAGAATTGCGCACGCAAGCGAACAAGAAAGAAGTAACAATAATGTTTGCCGATTAGAATCAATACTTTCGCCTCCATCGAATAATCTCAGGCATCGTAAAGGGGTATCATTAAATGAAATCTTTGCTTCGAGCCAAAATACGTGCACGATGACACGTTCACAACTTGGGGGTATACAGATGCGGAGACTGTAGCAAATAATGAACTTTACACAAGTCACAGTCGCCAGTAGCTGGGCACTTGTCCATACGAAATCAGAGAATTGAATGGTGACGGGCAATGATCGTCAGGCTCTCTATAATAGTCGGTGACCAGATATATCCTAATGATTTTCAATTCTGACATTTCACTGCAGCGACGCCGAAAATGTCGGCTACTGCTCTTTCTGAGAACCTCTATAAATAGCAACACTTTATCTCCCTGAACAGCGGACCGCTCGGAATGCCGTTAGCAAATCGTATGTGTGGAAAGAAGAGAAATAAATGTTATCTGTCAAAGGGCCTCAAAGGATGCGCGGTTTTTATAGAGAAAATCATGTTTTTAGAGAGAAAATAAAACGAAGCGTCAATGAATTACGACCGGCGCCCAGAAGGCAATGGCAATGATTTTTTTTTTCATTCTTAGAAAAGATACGTTAATGTACAAGATGATATTTGCGCGTTTTCCTCGCCGTCGTGAAAATAGTGCTACCATACACACCGCGCCATAATACCGCATTCGGTGCCTAACGCACGTTATAAACTACGGGCTATAGTTGTATTTCTAGTGACGGAAACGCAAACTGTGAGTTGCATTCACGAACCTTTGTATGTTGTGTGCCGTGTCCATAAAACGATTATCCCGTGCTATCATGGTCATAACTGTGTGGCTCATATCTGACGTACGCAGTCACTGTCCACGTGTGCGGTTGGATTTTTAGTTAGCAGCGCGCCTAGGTACGTTGTACTCAGGCTTCCGTGAGAAGCCTGAGCCACTGAACTGTGCGGGTTTGCTGTGCCCGTCTTGTTCGAATAAATACTTGACTTCACGTTGCCCCCGTGTGATACTCTGGCGCACTGTTGAACGCTGGCACAAGAGAATGAAAGCCTCCGAAAGTGCGGAGACGGATCCGTGGCACAGTCTTGCAGCTTCAGTGATTTGATGTGACTCACTGCGTTGCCACACTATTGCAAACGGTGTAATGCGTGCATTCCCCGAATCATTCGTGACAGCGGCCGCTCAGCAACACGCGCGCCAAAGCGGAAGGTAAGGCGCCGACCCTTGGAGGTTACGAAGACAAGCACGTGTGCAGAAAGCAGAAGGGCCCGCCAGCGATCGCCGTATGATCCGTACGCGCCCAGCGCTGGTCGCCAGTCCCGGCGTAACACTGATTGTTGGACGATGCTCTCACGCCCAGTTAGTCGCGGTGTCTAGCGTACCAGCAAGATGTGTTTACTGATTCGTGATAAGAGCGGATGACAAATACTGCCTTTCATAAGATTCGCTTTTGATCGGCTCACTCAATCGCCAAAAGCTTCGTGGATCGAAAGATTACCGCAGCCGATTGTTGATATGGTGGCAGAGTGTATAACTGGCAGCGGTGGTGCGATCAGAAAGATAGTAATGTTACTGCAAATAACAGCACTGCTCGCTACCCGCAGATGTGAAGCAGCATCACATGTTTGCCTAGGAACCGGTACGAAAAAAAAAAACAGGGCATTTATAGGCCCAGAAATACCTCGCCGGAGAGAGAACTGCGAGACCCTCTCGTGCGTAAATCCGCGCGCCATACAGCGAAGCTTTGACGCAACATGACAACGGGTGGCAATGTTGCCGCGGACGTCAGAAGGAGCACGGCATGCCCTCTCGTGAACGGCAATATCTCAACCAGAGGGCTTAGTTTGACCGTTTGATTTTGTCTCGGTGCGCTTAAAACACTTTGGAGATGATCAGTCGATGTCCTAACCTTCTCATGTGCGTCGCCTACTGACTTTTGGTTGCTCTTGAACAAGTCATGGAGATCAGTAGTGCATCATCATCATCATCATCATCATCATCATCGTCATCATCATCATCATCATCAGACTACGCCTAATGCATGACAAAGGCCTCTCCGATACCTATACCTGTCCTTCGCCAGCTGCAGCCATTTTATCCCCGAAAACTTTTTGACCTCATCTGTCCGCCTAACTTTCTGCCGCCCCCTACTGCGCTCGCCTTCTCTAGGTATCTATTCCTTCACCCTTAACTACCATCTATTATCTTTCCTACGCATTACATGCCCTGCCTAAGCTCTTTTCTTCTTGATTTCGACGAGGATGTCCATAACCTGTGTTTGTTCCCTGACCCACTCTGCTCGCTACATGTCCCTTAATGTTACACTTAACAATTTTCTCTCCATAGCTCGCCGCGCTTTCCTCAATTTATGCTCCACCTTTTTTCGTTCCTCAAAGTTTCTGTAAGAAACGTTAGCCACCACTACCAGTAAGACAGAGATGTTATATACTTTTCTCTGGAGGAATATTGTTCAACACCCATTTATGATCTGAGAGAACCGGCCATATGCGCTCCACCCGATTCTTACCCTTCTAGTTATTTCCCTCTGATAATCCCGATCAGCTTTCACTACCTGCCTCAAGTGGACGATTTCCTTTACCACTTCTAGCACCTCGCTGCCAGTTGTAAACTGCTGTTCCCTCTCAAGGCTGTTGAACATTACTTTGGTTTTCTGCGCGTTAATTTTTAGACCCACCGTTCTGCTCTTGTCTGTCTAACTCATTGCTCATGATTTGCAGTTCACCTCCTGAGTGACTCAGCTAGGCAATGTCATCAGCGAATAGCAGATTACTAAGGTATTTTCCGTTAACTCTTATCCCCAACTTTTCCCATTCCAGGTCTTGAATACCTCTTGACAACAGGTGGCGAATACCTAGTAGTGCAATACTCAGTTAAGAGCGGTGTCAGAATTGACTTGTGCGGCACGTCATCCTCTATAGATACCTTATGTATTGGAATTATTTATGCATGTTTTGCGACGGTCATTCCATTACCCTTTCTCCGTACTGAACTTAGTGTTGGGAGCGCATTAATCGTCCAGAATAGTTTACTTCCCTGTTAACCTCCCTGTTCCCTGTTGCTTCCCTATTTACTTCCCGTTCTCTTTTCCCTGTTATTTACTGTTAAAGTTTATTTTTCATCTAGTGAATGGTCATTATAAAGTTAATATTGCCCAATTTTTCACTTAATCCTCAGGTTATAACACGAAACAAAGGCACGTTTCCACAATAACCCCGTTGAACGCGCGAAATCACTGTTTTAAAAATTCTTTTTTTTTCCGATGACAATTACAGTCTGGAATATCCTGAATAACGAGATTTTTACCCAGAATTCTTTAGTGATGCTTGAAAAATGTCCACAAATGTTATGAATTTCAGTGTTTCTATGCTTGTATATTTGATGTACGTATATCCACCCTGCTATGATCTTGTACTAGATCGCAGCATCTATAAATAAATAAATAAATAAATAAATAAATAAATAAATAAATAAATAAATAAATAAATAAATAAATAAATAAATAAATAAATAAAGATAACGCGTGAGATGAACATGCTCTAAGAACCTATAGAATTGTTCCCTATTCTGTCTTATCGAATAAAACACCCTTCACGTTCTAATATCGCGCGTTTTAGGTTGTGCTTGCAAAAGTCTCGTCCATTGCTGATAGAAGTGATAGAATTTTCCTTGAAAGTCATTCTCCGGATTGTTGCATCTTTGTCATATTGTCATATTTTGATGGTTTCCAATAAACAAAAGACCAAAAATAAAGTTGAATAGACCCAGAGCCCATGGATAAATAACTGATAAGCTGCCGAAATCCATGTGTACTAGAGAATACCTTCTTCCACAAAGAAAAGGCAATCCTTGAAAGAATAAATGCTTGCCCTCTATAAAAATGGACTGCTGACTGGCTGTCAGCGAAGCCGGAAAGCGGAAAACTAGGTCCTGGATTAAGTATAACGGGCTATGAAACACATTGCTTACAAAATGGGACTTTGAAAGAGTGCTCGTCAATAGGCGCAAACAACTGACCGTAAGCAGGAATGTTCTCAAGTACGAAGAGAATTTAGCGCACCGGAAACTGCGGGCTCTTTCGATGGCCTTTTTTCCAAGAAAATTATCTGCATTGTACTTTATACCACGCATATCCTTAATATCTTGTTGCTGACTACACTGGAAGAAAATCCACTTGTAGTTAATGCCGCTAAAGCTGCAATTGTTCGCCTTCATGCCATTCATCCCAGCAGCATGAGATCGACAGCACCCTTCAGATTCCACATTCTAGCCTCATGCATTACTGTGATACTAAAAACACATATTTTAACACAGCAACTAAAATATGGAAGGGCCACACCTAAATGATAAATGAACACCTATTGGTGTACGCCCATAGTGCGATAAGTTTGTTAGAAGACTAATTTCAAGAATTAGTGTTACAACTACAGCGTGGATGGATGGCACACACACACACAGATGATGCAGTTCACTCGTTTCTGTTTCTGCCTTCCGTGTACAGCAGTTTCTTTAAGCCAGCGCAGTTCCAGTACCACATAATCACGAAAAGTATCCCCGTTTAAAGTTTTATTAATAAAAGGAGGTTTAACAAATCTAATCAGAGACGTTCTAATCACAGAGAGACCACATTGACCGAAAACAAAGCTTTTATAAGCTAGCAAAGACCAGAAAATAATATAGAGGCGTCGCCAACATCGAGCGATTTTGCAAATGAAATGCATGCGTCGATGTCAATTTTGCATGGATGCCGAAGGCTTCTCTGCAACTGCAGCTGCTTCAAAATGGGAGCAACCGGTCCTGTTCGGTGAGGACGTCTCAATTTTGAATGCACTGCCGGGAATATTTTTAGATTTATTTTATTTATTTATGGACCCCTCAGGACAGATGGCATTAAAGGGTAGAGTGGTAACAAATAGCAAAAACAAATGCATTGATATTTGTCACGTTACAGTTTTTCCCGCCGATAAATGCAGTTTTTAATGCCGGACCAACAGAGACATGCATTAGGAAGAGACAAAGTAGCGCGAAGAACACGGACGACTGAAGAACGACAAACACGCGCTCTGAATTTCTTTCGCCGCCCATGTTTTTTGCACTGCTTAGCCTCTTCCTCATGAGCCAACAAGCAGCAACATGCGTTGCCAACAGTTCAAGAAAATGAATTCTATTCAGGACAATAATTAGATGTAGTTCTCGTCAGCCTTCCTTTAAATTCTAACAAATGAACTGAAAGGATCATTTACAACTGGAACCTTGATGGTTCTGTACTGAATCGTTTAATTAAACTTTTAGCAGGAAGCCTTTAATTTTATCGGCAGATTGAATACGTCGCCACATGTCAGCCACATCTTTGAACGGACACTTGATCGGCCTCGTCAATGGCCACGCAAGGCCAAGCCCCACGGGGAGCAACGCAATATGGCAGCAACCTCTTGCGTCTCTTGAGCAAGTGGTCAAGCACAGTGCAGCTGCTCTGGCTGCTGCTACCAGCAAGACAGCCCCACCCGTTGCAAACTGATCTCTTTAGGCGACAGGCAGGGCGCTGTTGGAAAAGAGAACGCAATTATCTCTTGCGCATCAGGGTCGACGTAGAAGATGAGATGATGGATCGGGGCAGGCGTGGCGTTAATCACAAGTACCAGGAGTCCCCTTGTGAAAGAAGCTCTGCAATGCGATAACCTCGTAGGTTTATCACAAAATCATACTTCTGTCATACGGATGTGATACAATATTATACAAATTGCATGTCATGTGTATGACATAGTCTGTATGAGGTTACTGCTTCATACAACTTTTTTCAGTAGGATGACTATTTGCTTAGCTTAAGTGAGTGATTTTAACTTTTGCTTCAGACAGTACGTGCGCCAAGCGGAAGATATTTTATTTCATAAGCGCCCACTTTACGTTGTATACGGTGAACACAGGGCTAATGCGATTTATTGCCTTCCTTAAGCCGAAATGATGCGCTTCCGCCTGTATAATGAACATTTCCCAACATATTCCCAAATCGGAGCTGCCAAAAGCAGTTCCCAGTGAACTGGATTCGCGGGCTCCATAGGAACGAAGACAGCGCTACGAAACATACAAAAGCACGCAGATGCAATGAATAAAAGATTGGCTGTGGTTAAGCTCTGGTTAACCCTAGTTGAATCGCGAAATCGCGAGCTGGCTGCCTGACTGGCGTTGTGTTGCTTTCACAACAAAAGCACTCCACGCACCGAGCACGCAGCTGCCCGAACAGATGCGCGAAAACAGGGATGGCCGTGAAGGCATAAGGCACAGCATAAGACATTAGCCGGGATTTTGATTTTGACCGCTTTTTATGCCTACTCTGGAAGAGGCAAGCGTAGATTCAAGCACTAGCAATGAGGCAGAGCTGAGGCTTCGAGTACTGCTTTCTGGTCAAAGCTGATGCTGGCTACGACCTACCTCCTGGATTCCATGGCCTTTTTGTGCCTTGATTTTATAGTGATTATGCCATTTTATTTGTTCCTATGCAAAAAATCTTTATCAAGTTCTTTATTTATCAACCTTTGCCTTTCATGCTGGCACGAAAGTCTTGCCTAATTATCAGAAAACTCGGGTTTCACTGCACATTCTTCCTGCACACGTCGCCACGTAGACGTCTGAATTATATCCATATGAAATCGACAAGACGCCTTAGTGACAACAGCATAACATTTAGAAATGGTTTTCAAGACGTGCTCGTCCTTTAAACATTCAGTGTGGGTAGTGTGTTTTTAACATAGGCACCCAAACGACTCAGGCTATGGTGTAGAGGGCTCCGGAGTAATTTAGACTGCCTAGTATTGTTTAACCTGCGCTGACATCGCACAGCACACGGGCCTTATTGTATTTCGCCTCCATCGAAATACGACCGCCGCGGTCGGAATCGGAATCGGAACCGCTACCTTGAGCTAAAAAGGCGAACGCCAAAGCCATTGAACCACCGCGGCTGGCGAGGCATCTGCTTTCCTTTCCGTCCAGAGACTTTCTGATATCTCCTTACAGTAGATGCACTGTAGTGCACTACCAAATTAAGGATATAAGACATCTTGGAAGACGCTCTCTATGCTCCGTCTCATACATCAGGTGCAACGCTGTGAAAAGCAAGGAAGTAGTCCGCATGACAAAATAAAGCAAGGCGTGTGTTACTCCGCGCTCTTTTTCCGGCCGAGTGGTCTAAGGCAAGTGAAAGCGACAACGTGCGGTCAGCATTAAGAGCGCATTTAATCAAGTTTCATCACAACTGTGTCACGTAATAGACAAACATGTAAAGAATTCGTTACTTCTCGTTTACCACAAGGAACGTACTACTTTTTTGATCGCACCTGATGTATGAAACGGAGTATAGGTATTTTAAAAAGGGTACTTGAAGTGCAATTACAGCTCAAGCATGTCAACACAACTTTCAAACACCTTCAAATAACTAATAATAGTGGTGCACTGGTCCTTGTTTGTAAAGACGTCTAAGAGGCAGACAATTGACGACATGCTGCGTCAGCGAAAGACTACCAGGGGTCTCAACAAGACATTTGCAATTGATGAAATTCCAATTAATGATAATGATGATGCGCATAACCTCCACACAGGCCATTGTATAGTTAAATAGGCGTGTCCACAGGTTTGCTGTTAATTACGCTACAGTTATTTAAACTAATTTTGTGCATAATAATAGCAATTCGCGTGAAGGTTTACCTATGATAGCTCTAAATTGAAGGCCGCCATAACAACGTAATTTCCAAAAGTCATCATGACAATAGTGGCCCTTCCTTCCTTCGGCAACGTCGTACAAATACGTTTAGCAGATGTTTGTAACCAGATGTCGGTAAATAAAATGAAAGAAAGAAACTGTTACAAAGACGCCTTGCTTATACATTTTCTGTGTTTTTGAGCGGGTGTTTTAAACTTATGTCAGCGACATTGTCATTGATGTTATCTCTCGTGTACCAAATGGATTGTACACAGGTACATCTCCATTTTTTAAACATAACATCTGTACGATTTGCCAAATGGCCTGCTCATTGCTATCACTAATAATGCCGGGCAAAGCAATCGGAGGGGGTCAAGATTCTGAAAGCACACATGGTTTTCCTTTGCAAAATTAAAACAAGAACAGATTATGCATATAACCTGAGACCACCATCATTGCGTCGAGTACCCTGAGATCAATAGTTAGGTGCAGAACTTTTAAGAACCTGCCTTGAATGCGCATAAAGATATTTTCTCATAGGCATTCCGCTAATTGTGCTGCCTTCGGCATTAACATCAAAGGGTCCCGATAACCTTTAGGTTCGGAGTTTTCACAGCTTTAATACATCTAAGCTTGAGTACTGTTGCATAATCGGGCACGGTACTCCACGTAAAACATTAAAAGTTGAAAACTGGCAAAGCTGACAGGTTTACTTGTTTTAAGTTATACGCTATCCCATGCCTTCTTGTCAGAATTAATGTGTAATCACCATAATCAACCACTTCATTTCAGACGGAGAAGTTCTGATAAAGACTCTCTTAGTATCTTAGCAACAAACTCAGACTGGACGCCTCCTCCTATATATCACTAGTACTACAAAGAAAAACATGGTGAGGCAAAAGTCCCAGAAAAAGTAAAACTGAATAATTCGAAAAGCAGACACATTTGAGCGATACGATTATCACAGAAATGCACAGTAAAAACGTCGGAAATTATTTTTAATAAATAAAATCTTCATTCGCAGAATAATCACATTTGTAGCCGAAAGGTGGCGGTTTAGCCTTTCAGTCAGTATTTTGAAGAGTGGAACTAAAGCATAACCTTTCGGTCAAAAATTTGACAGTAATGTTTTTGCTATTAAAAATTCCCATGTTCCGATGTGTACTAAAAAGAATCCCAAAATCCATATCCGGCAACTAATTTTTGAATTACTGATTTTTTGTTTGTTTCGTGACTTTTGGAAAACCCTGCAAAACACGTTATTGCACAGGGTTGCTTAAAAATTCATTTGCATGTACCGATTTTTAGTGTCTTTCGACACATCACAAACAACTTAAATTTCCTAACGGAATCAGATCAATCCCATCGAGACTAATTTTATCTCCTCCCGTGTTTCATTTCATTTGTGCATTTTCTGTTGCTTTGCTTCCTTCCTAAAGCGCCCTTCCTACCTGAACCCAGCCCCCGTATACAGTTTGTAGACTAATAAAATAAAATATCTAAAATGAAATACAGTCAAAATAACAGCGTGCTTTTACAGCTTTAAATTCAATGACCCCGCTTATTCTAAATGTGTTGAACTCGCCGCATAGATCTAGAGCTGGTTAAACTATTGCATTGGTTGATGCGAAAATGGAAAAAAAGTTACCATAGAATATTTCTATACCTAATTACTAATATGAGCTTCCCGATAGTACAAGCAATTATCTTGTGAGTGAATTGCCTTATGAAAGCAAAAAAAGCTGAAATTCTCCAGAAAATACTTAGGAATTTATGGGTATACTTTAGGCATTCACAGTTACCTAGTAAAAAAAAACGGGCAGTTCTCATGGACATCTATTTACAACACCACCACAGTCTAGAGAATTTTTATCCTAGTCTAAATACCTGATACGAAAATCACAATGCCTTGGTACCGGGGATATCCTGCAAACAAGGGGATATCACGTTTTAGCAAAAACGGTGCGTTGGTTGAAAACAGAACTTGTTTAGCCTTATCGGCAGTGCTACGTGCGTTTGTGTTTTAAATGTGCATTGCCTGTTCAAACTACTGTTTGTGTAAGTCCATACTAGACATTTTCTGTTAAGTAGGTTGAGTCTGAGATTTGTGCTAAGATCCCCTGAGTATTACGTTGCTTCGCATTTTGTTATGCAAAGGGGTAGCTTATTTACCTCCTGGTTTATGATCGCACCCTTCCCCACAGACGTTTTATGGGTTCTCAGTGTGTTCTACGGGCGATCTGTTAGGATAAAAAATTTGCCCTTGAGATCATTTGCGTGTCTTAAGGGTAAAAACGTGGCTGGTATTTTCTAGTTCTCTGAAGCGCTGATATTCTTTTCAGAGAGTTGCATTAAACAAACATTTACCCCCTGAAAAAAAAAATAAAAATTAATGGGCGCTATACTGGATTAAACGTTTGTAATGCGTTATCATTAGAAGGTTTTGTGCACTACATAGTGAAATGTGCAGTTGCGAAGATTCTGGATGCACTTCATTGATTTGACTTCTGCTTCCTCTGCTTTGCCGATGAAGCAGGAGTCACTTGTAAAATGTCCAGGATCCACGAAGCAGGCTACAGTGTAAACCGCTAGACCGCACTAGGCGCAATCTTAACCGCTCGCGAAATTTCTGCATTTGACTTCTTAGTCATTCTTACATTTTTCATAATCATTTTCCTTATTCATTTCGATTTTTGCAGAGTCATTGCTCGTCATCTTCGGTTTTGATGAGTCATTTTTAGCCGTCTTCATTCTTGCTGGGTCACTGTCACTATCGGTCATATCCGTTTTACGAAGTAACTTCTTTGATTACCTTTTTCGAGGGGTTCATCGCACGGCAGCCACCTTTGCGGCATTTCCCTCCTCTTCCCAACAAGTAACGAGGGAAATCTCCCTCTCTCCATTTCGTCGCCTGCCAACCGTGCCAGGTGGCTCTTACGTGTACACAACCTCATATACGGCAACACCGGCGGACGCTCTCAATGGGACTTTCAGTACTAAAATATTAAAACGCTTCATTTACTGTTCTCAACTCGAAGTCTGTTACTGCCTCTCAGGTGTCTTTCGGAACACTGAAGATAACTGCTGCTTCTTACTTGTAAGTGTACGTCCAGCCTTCAGAATTTGCTGGAGTAAGCGCATCTATTGCTTTGTACACTTTTCTAGATCAATAAAGCTGTAAAGTTAATTCTTTGGCAACACATGCTCAATGTTTACAAGGCTCAGGACGCTTTTTCTCGTAATTCAAGGTGTAGTGACGCGGCCTCCGAGCTCAGTGAGGATAGGCACCGCAAGGTGAGGCAGCGTCTGGCTACGCTTTGCTCATAAGTTTCATAGGTGACAGATGTTTATCGTTTGTAGGGGTTTAACGTCTCAGGTAATGAGACCTGCGACTCACGTAATGAGGGACACCGTAGTGAAGGTCTCCGGAAATTTCGACCACCTGGCGTTCTGTAACGTGCACTGCTGTCACACAGTACACGGCCCTCTAGAATTTCGCCTCCATCGAAATTTGGCCGCCGCAGCCGGGATCGAACCCGCGTCTTTCGGGTCAGCAGCCGAGCGCCATAACCACTGAGCCACCGCGGCGCTACTTGGCCTAGCGCACAGAAGCTAAAAACGAGCACTCTAGTGCTCTCCCAACAGGCAAAATACATTCTTTAGAAAGCCATGCAGTACTTTGGCCATCGTTTTTTCTGCACCCTCCTGTGAGAGAGGTGCATAATACTGCTTCACGGCCACGGTTTTCATCTCAGAGATTAATGCATTCTTAGTTGTTATTCTTCAGTACTGCAGACGACTGGGCTAGTTGGTTTGCCATAGTTGAGGAGCAGCGCGTCAGAAAAAACAGACAGGAAAAACGAATACAGCTTGTTTCTTCTTCCTGTCTGTGTTTTTCTGGTACGCTGCTCGTTAGTTATAATAATAATTAGTTATCATTGCTGTTGCTTCATTTTTATTTTATTCTCGGTTACTTTCTTTTAATTTCTGTTTCCAGTTTATAATTTTCGCGTGCGTTCTGCCATACCTACGCGCACACAGTCTGGTTTACTGATGTCGGCTGATCATGCTGAAGCTCCTTTCGTTACACGGACTGTCTGCTGTCGTAGGCAAGTAAAAAACAGGCATATTCTTTTATATCTCTCTCTGTGATGGCAATGACGAGGGCAGAACCCATGACACTAGCAGGAATTCATGTTCTAAGCTGAAAAGGAAAGTCAGGTTAAAACCGATGCTGTGTTCAGATTTCGGAACTCACCATGTAGCCTTAGGAAGTGGATGAACTGCGCTATGAATAGGGCTGAGCACCGTAGCCATACACCAGACATTTTCTTGCCCCATCTGCAATATACTGTCTTTTTATTAAACGTTTTCTTTACACGGTTAGCTGCTTTTTTACAATTTCTTGCAATGTTTTGAAAATGCAGACAGCCACTGGGATGACAATGGCGCTGCCATGGTCAGCGCTGCTACCGAAATCAATCCTGGCACCTGTGATCGTTGTCACCAGTCTCATTTTACTGTAAGTGCTTTTAAGACTGCCCCATTTATTCAAAGTATACATGTAATAAGAGCTGGGTGTCTCAGTTCACATCGGGGCCATTATCGCAACCACGGACGGCATATGTCTGCCGCTTAGGCGGCGGGGTCGTCTCGTTTCTAACGTCATTGTTTCCAGATGACGACAACACGCGAAAGCGACATTCCCGTTACGAAAAATTGCATTTTGAATTGTTCTGTCATGTTTCTAAGCACGGTAACCGGGTATACGTTTATTTGGCCAAGAAGCTTTGAATTTGCGAAATGAAAGTACGGTCGATAACAATCAGTACACTGTCTCTTCAGGCTGTGATGTTCGTTACTTATGCATTGCTTTACGTGAACCTGTTTTATTGGTTAGCACCACACTAATCATTTCATGATCAACTGCTCTTTTCTCTCAAATCTGCCGTGCTTTACCGTGGTCCATTATTACTTTATTCTTCTTTACTCCTCTTATACCCCAACGCTTAAATCATTTTTGTTTGAACGCTTTTGGTAAAGTTTCATTTTGTCAATCTTCACGGGTAATTTTTTTTCCCGCCGCACGAGCAGAGGGATGATTTCTAATTGTGAGAAATGCAGACAAACGCTGAGGTGGTTCTTGACGCACTGGTTTCTTCAAATCGGCAAGAGTTGATTGAACAGATATTACATCATCATCATCCTCATCATCATCACCATCGACAACAAAAACATTAACCCAACCTTAAAGGGCCCTCAGAGAGGTATTACGAAACTGAAGAGCGTTTGCATATAAGGAGGCAAACAACCTGTGAATCAGTTTTGCACACGCTAGTTTAGGTTTATGCGACGATGAGAGGACCTGCGTAAATACGTAAAAAAATGTAACAATAAATACGTCAAGTACTGTGGCGCTCAACGCATGCTGCGGGAAAGGCACTGCTCTGGCGGCATTTTAAAAGGGATGCGAGGAGTCTTACCGCAAATTTTCATGATGATCTGCTGCAGCGGGGTTCCTTGTGAGCATACACAGGCCAGAAGAGCCGCCGCAAGCACCGCGGGCAGCTTGATGTAAAGTAGAAACATGCGTAGAGAACGATACCAGTTAGCGTTGATCGCTCAGTGAAATGAAAGCCGAGGGATGCGCGTTACTGCACGGCCCAGAGATCGTGCTACAGCATTGTAATTTGGGCAGATCGCGTTTGCGCGGCCTGTGGTCGACAGAGCTCATTACGGCCCGAGACACTTGGGGCAACGGTGGCCACATTTGTTGAAGGTTTCGAGGCAGTGCGCACAACTAAACACTAAAATTGGAGCCACACGCACTTAACCTCCGCCCTAAGGGTATTGCGCGAAAGCGTAATGGGTTGATTTCTGTATATGCTGAAGGATATTGTCTACTTTACAATCATAGATCACTGGGAGTCTTCATATCTCTCCTGGCACAGTGGTGCTGCGGTTAATCGATGCGCCACTGCCCTGCGATGGCTAAGCGGTGGTCCTTGTGCGACCCAGGTTGCTCTTCACGAGCCACCAATACATAAATGAACTGCCACCTGCCACAGTGGGTGGGTTGTGATGGCACCACAAGGTCACGTGTCCTAGGTGGCCCACCTACCTCCTAGGTTGCTCTTTGGGGACCACCTGCAAAAGCCATGCTCGTGATTTTTCGCCCACAACGCGGGCGTCGACAGCGCCGACGCCCGGCTTTTAGGAGAAGGGGACCCTTGACGTTACCGCGTCAATACGCCTATATGAAAGTAAAAAGGGAGTACTCCTCTTTATAACAGGGAACGCGTTAGAGGACAGCTTACTCCCTTTTCTACTCCTACCTCTTTAGGGCTAAACGTGTAGCTTGATGGAGCTACACGCTCATCAAGGCCACAGGGCGACCACACAGTAGATCCGAGCACTGTTCCAACACGCTAGCTGCCAGAGTGTCACGTGACCTCGTACTTCGTGTGAGCGATATCTGTGTTCGAGATTGTCGGAAGAGCCACACGCCATCAATGTGGCGGGAAAATACGGGAGCGGTGTGAGGTGTTTCAGAGAGAGAGAGAGAGAGAGAGACTCTTTAATGAAGAAACAGAGAATTTAGCCGGCGTTTCAATATCGCTGGCATGCTACTCTGCGTAGGGAGGGGAATTTGGGAGATAAAGACTGAAGGAGAGCAGCGTGGAAGAGGTGAGAAAAAAAACGAAGATAAAATGCAGCCATGAAATGGGTACTAAGGATGCAGTGGCGGGTATTGATGTAACCTATGGAATGATGGAGTGCATAGTCCGACGAATGGGCTGACGAAGTTCACTGCAAGAAGAATGCATGAAGGTAACCTGCAAGTGAATTTAGAGCTTATCGAGATGTCCAATGTCTTTTAAATATGTAAAAAGAAAGTTCATTGCAAGTCTCTGTTGCCTGAAGCAGGCTAAGGGGCCTAAAACTTTGTCCATTGTTAGGGGCACTGGGCAGAGCTTCTGCATGCAATGTTCATAGTACGCACGCTCGTTAGCATACGCAGGGCACTCAAGCAGGATATGTTCCACAGTTTCTATCGAAGCACAGTTGTCACAACGCGGACTGTTCATTTGTCCAAAACGGTATCGCAGGCCATTTGTATATGCAGCATTCAGACGAAGTAGGTGATAAAGTGTTTCGAGTTGTCGAGGAATTCTGGGTGAGAGTCTTGATCTAAGATGTGGGTCGATTGAGTGAAGAAATTGGTACTGATGTGTCGGCAAAGTCCAAAGCCGATACGTTTCTTCGTACGCAAAACTTTTAGCCATTTGGGACGCATCAGATTTCGTGAGAAAACTTCGAATGTATCTCTGATGTTGATGGCCCTTACGGGCCGCTTCATCTGCTTTTTCATTAGCCATAATGCCACAGTGAGCAGGTACCCACTGAAATGTTATGCAGTGGCCTGCGGCAATAGCTAAATGATGGATATACCCAATGTCCAGGGAAACTGGCTGGTGATTCGTTTGCTTCAGCAGGTTGGCCAGGATCTGCAGAGATGCTTTTGAATCGGTGAAGATAACCCAACGGCCGGCGGTTCGGCGCAGGATGTAAGAAACAGCTTCCTTAATGCCGTGAAGCTCAGCTGTTGTAGAGGAGGTCCTCCGCTGCAGCCGGTAAGAAAGGGCATGGCCTGTTGAGGGCACATAAAGGCCACAAGAAGAAGTTTCTTTAGTAGTTGAGCCATCGGTGAAGATATGGGTGTGCTGCGTATATTCTTCAACTAAGTAGGCGAGAGTAGCTTGCAGAAGTGCTGCCTGTGGCATGCGGCTCTTTGCATTCACACCTGGAACAGACTTCTTCACCTTTAGAGGAGAGAGTGTCCATGGAGGAAAGGCCAGAGGTAGTAGTTTCTGAGGCTGATTAATAGTAGGAAGGGGCAGGAGCTGCACTGCCTGGCCAAAGCTAGAGTTGCTGTGAGTTAGGGGGACACGGTGTAGGAAGTGCTTCTTCCCTTGCAGGACATGGCGGAGATGGGTACGCATAGTTTCCTGGGCGGCAATTACTTCTAGTGGGAGACATCCTGCCTCCGCTACTGTTCCTGATGCAGAGGAACCCTTTGGGAGGCCAAGACATATTCGCAGGCAGTTGTTCCGTGCGGCATTGAGAGTCTTATTGCTTGATGTAGATAATCTTTGAAGCACTGGTAGACAGTAGCGCAAGGTTCCTTTAACGTAGGCTTTTTCAAGCAGAAGCATTGATCGGCAGTTGCTACCCCACCTTGTTCCCGCCATGAACCTGAACACTTGCGATGCTGCAGTAATCCTCGCACGGAGGTTTTTGATCTGAGGTGACCATGACAGATAATAGTCGATTACAACACCCAGGAATCGCTGAGATCGTACATATGGCAGCGATCGTCCGCCTAGGAGCAGCGGATATCGGGTCATCGTTTTTCTTGTAAACGCCATTGCAACACTCTTTTCTGGCGAGAGACGAAGACCTCTGGAAGCCAGGTACATCGAAATGTACAATAGTGCTCTCTGAAGACGTTGCTGGGTAATATAGCGCGAACGTGACGCGGTCCAGATGCAGATATCATCAGCATAAATTGTTATGCGGACCCCTTGCGGAAGGTGTCTTCTTATGTGAATAAGGACAATATTGAACAGGAGAGGGCTGAGCACCGCTCCCTGTGGTACGCCCCTCTCCACTCCGTGAAAGCGTGTTGGACCGTTTGGAGTGGTAATAAAAATGTGTCGTTCTTTTAAATAATGCCCAATCCACTTGTATAGCCTTCCTCCAAGGCCAAGACTGCCAAAGGCTGCGAGAATTGCATGGTGAAAGACGAAGTCAAAAGCGGCCTTAATGTCTAGGAAAACGGCTGTTGGGATGTACCCAGCATGAAGGTACTCCTCAATTGATGAGACGAGGGCGATGATATTGTCAGTCGCAGACCTGTTTTGACAGAACCCGTTCATTTCTTGGGGGAACTCATTTCGGCTTTCTAGGAACCAAGTTATGCGCTTGCAGATCATGCGCTCCATGAGCTTACCTACGCAGCTCAGTAGGGCAATGGGCCGGAATGATGCGTAGCTTGTTGGCTGCTTACAGGGTTTCAAAACGGGCGCGATTTTCGCCAGCTTCCATTCCGTGGGGACCTCACCAGCCATCCAGGAAGAATTGTAATACTCCAGGAGTCGAAGACGGGAGGTGTGGGGTAGCTTTGCAATGGCGTCATAGGTCACCTCATCATGACCCGGAGACGTGTGCCTGTTTGTCTCCGCGATAGCTGTGGATAGTTCTTCCATAGTGAAAGGCAGGTCTAACGCTGGCACTGCCGCCTTTGGGATGCCTGTTTGACCATCTGCGGAGAGTGTCGAATGCCCTGACCCTGCCGACAGCAGCGTGCAGTATTCTTCTGAGACTTCTTTTATAGATTTTTGTTCGTGAAGGGAGAGTGCAGAGCATTTCACTATAGTGCGCTACTTGTGCGAGAGAAAGGAAAGTGCATTTACGTTTGTGATGGGCACCTATACGATTCAATCGTCCGACTGGAGGTAGGGTAAATAGGCTTTTATTGTTTCATATCCGATAGCTTTGTGATAAACTGTGCACGCCTGTTCCCATTAGTGCATTTGGCCAATTGCCATGCGTAGGCGATGGTTGCATGGCTCGAAGAAGTCGCATCCTTTTAGCTTTTGCGGGGCCTTATCACTTTTAATGTATAACCATTCATGCCAACAATATTAACTAACCTAACGAAACACTGATTCTGGCCGGAAAGCCATCAGGTTCGGTGTTCTTTTCAATGGGATAGCACTGGGATGTTCCGTTCTCTAGAAAAGCCGGCGTCGGCGTTGCGTTCGTGTCAGGAAACTCCCATTGGCCGAGATGGCCGTTATCAAACTACGGTTGGGAAGTGTGTCGACCGGAAGAAAGAAAACCACTTCCGCCGGAAAGAAAAAAAAGTGGTCGAGCGGGAATAGAACCATTGTCCCCTTGGGTCACTAGCCGGCCGCTATGCGTTCGCTCAGTGATATAGTTTCTTTCTTTATCGCATGCCGAAACTGCTCTAAAAGGAAAAACCCAAACATCCTCATGCCTGAAATCACTGGGCTGCATAACACACGCCCGCCATATCCTCGGACTTCACCACCAACACAAATATCAAAATTCTGGGAGGCACCACATGCATCCATGTAGGGTAGCCAACTACGAGGATCTTCCAGCGCAACGCATGCTCCCCGCACCAAATCGCACTGCTCTAAGAACAATTACGTCTATTATCAAGGTAATATGGCATGGCAGTGGATCATACAACTTTTCCGAAGACCATCAACGCAAAGGTATCGGAAGGAACAACAGGGTTTTTCTCAATAGGCAAAAATCTAGTAGTGTACAGTGGGATTTCAATTTCCTTCTTAAGCGTTCGTTATTGGCAGTAGCGCACAGCAATGAGGCCTTCCGCCACTAACGAAACAGGAAGTGAAGAAAGCCTTAGGAGCAACGCAAAGGGGGAAAACTGCTGGCATACAGCTGGTGAGGATCAGGTAACAGCAGATCTGTTCAAGGACGGAGGCCAGATTCTGCCAGAAAAACTAGCCATATTTTATACGCAATGCTTTATGACTTCGAGCATACCAGAAGCTGGGAAGGAGGCTTACACTATCTTAATTCATAAGAAAAGAGACGTCAAAGACTTCAAAAATTACAAACCGATCAGCTTATTGTCCATTGCCTACAAGGTGTCTACTAAGGTTGTCCCTGACAGAGTCGGACCAACCTTAGACATCAATCATCGAAATGATCTGGCAGGATATCGTAAAAGATATTCAACAATAGATTATATTTACACTATCAATCAGGCGATAAACATGCGCAGAATATACCCCCCCCCCCCCCCCTAAATATAGTGTTTATTGATTACGACAAAGCATTTCACTCAGCGCAAACTTCAGCAGTCATGCAAGCATTGAGGAAGCAGGGTGTTGAAGAGCCTTATCTGAAAATACTGGAGTATATCTATAACGACTACACAGCTACCATAGTCCTTCATAAAGTCAGCAAACAAAATTCTGGTAGCGAAGGCTGGTAGCGAGACACGATCTGGACAATGCCGTTCACCGCCTGTTTACAGGAGGTATTCCGGCGCCTGGATTGGGAACAGTTGGGGATAAGAGTTAATGGAGAATGCCTAAGTAACCTGCGATTCGCGCATGACATTGCCTTGCTAAGTCACTCGGGAGATGAGCTGCAACACAGGCAGAGCAGAATGGTAGGTCTTAAAATTAACATGCAGAAAACCAAGGTAATGTTCAACAGTCTAGCAAGGGAACAGCAGTTCACAACTGGCAGCGAGGGCCTGGATGTGGTAAAGGAATATGTCTCTTTACGGCAGGTAGTGAGAGCTGATCTGGATCATGAGAGGGGAATCACTAGAAGCATAAGAATATTGTGCAGCGCGTATAGCAGGTTTTCTCAGATCATGAATGGCAGTTTACCAATATATCTCAAGAGAAAAGTGTACAACTGCTGTATCTTATTGGCACTCACCTATGGGGAGGAAACGTGGAGGCGAACAAAAAGGGTTCAGCTTAAGTTAAGCACAACGCAGCGATCTATGCAATGAAAAATGATAAGTGTAACATTAAGAGACCGGAAGCGGCAAAAAGTGGGTGAGGGAACAAACGCGGGTTAATGACATCCTAGTCGAAATGAAGAGGGAAAAAACCGGCTTGGGCAGGGCATGTACTCCAAACGCAAGATTGCCGATGGTCTTTGAGGGTAACGGAGTGAATTCCAAGAGAAGGCAAGCGTATCAGGAGGCGGCAGAAAGATAGGTGGGCGGATGAGATTAAGAAGTTTGCAGGGATACGGTGGCCGCAGTTGGCAAAGGAGAGGATATATTGGAGACTCATGGGAGAGGCCTTTGCCTTGCAGTGGGCGAAGTAGTGTGATTATGGTGAAGTAAAATGTTCTGCAAGCAAATAGCATCACCGCACAGGATAAAATAATGCTTAATAGTTCCTGGCGCACTACACGTGCGGCAATTCATCGTCGATGTCACTAACATATACTAAGAATAAAGTCACGTCTTTACAGGTAGCATCGACGTGTGCAGTTTTAAAAAAGAACATTTTTGCAGCAGATTGAATGCGCATTCCCCCAGCACGGATTAAAACACTAATACCGCAGGGTACCGCATAGTAGGCAACAAACATTTAGATAATTGGTGTCAGAAATTAGAGCGACCAGTTAGAGTGACCATTTATTGTGGCGAACTGAACACAGCCTTTTCGCGAACAACCGGAAAGGTGATGCGTGACATGTCATGCTGTCGCATTGTACTCTTAAGGGCAGGTTAAACGTCGTCCAAGTTTTTCCCGTCCCCGCAGCCACACCAAGCGTGGCTCTTTCTTCGGGAAGCCAGGTTTACACTCAAATTCTAAATACCAGGTTGACCCGCCCTAAGATGTTGGTCTCAATAGACGTCAACTGAGGTACAAGCTAAGCTTGAGCTGTACCAAGGTGGAGCCAAACAATTGGCCAAGTCCGCACGTGCGTATTGAAATATTTGTGAACAAAGTGTGTACACAGTGCCCCCCCCCCCCCCCCCCTGGTTTTTGAGCAACCTGCCTACTACAGCAGGTGGGAATGAAATAAATGATTGGCAGAGAGAGATCGCGGGACTTGTTGACGTCATCACAACTTGCCCACAAAAGCAACGGAACTAGGAAAGAGAAGCAAGAAAAGATAGCGGAAAATTATGGTTAAAACCAATTCTTGGCTTCGGCTAATGAAAAAGGCGCTCAACCAATCCAATTTCATCTGCTCATTCAGCTGTGTGATTGAGGTGGACCAGCTGAGTGCTGACAAGCGTCTCGGGACACAGAGACAGCAAAAAAGCAACAGTGAAGATCTACAATGCTATCGCATCCAACTCTTAAGGCGCGTTAAGTTACCCCTAGTTTCTTGCGGGCACATACAACTCGCAGTAACGCGGACAAGAAATAACTGTGGAGTGATGAACGATCGCCTTAGTGACGATGCAAGAAAGTGGTGCAGTGACCTTCTGGAATATGTGTAGTGCAACGGCTCAGATGGTAAGAGCTCATTATTGCAAATTCTCCCGGCATTCGCGGGCCTGCGTAAGCTAGTTAAGGACTTGTGGGGCACTGTGTGGCGCTACGCATCGTGTCACCTTCGCAGATGAAACGTACATTGTTATTAAAGCACGAATATAATAAACGAGCAAATAGCTCATAATGACTCACTGTGATAGTCTTGAGGTTGTTTAGAGAAAATATTTCAGCAGGAACTTACGCTTACGCAAGTACGGTTGACGTTTGCAATCTTCTGCGCTGAGAGTGACATGCCGGTCCTCTCAACCGTAACGAAACACGTTTGCAGAACCCAACAGCTTTGAGTAATGCATTTACTTTTGTGTTGTTTACGTTTAGTACATAAAGGGTGGGCGCTTCTAAAGACAGATGAGTTGCTCACGGTAGCGCTTGAAGTAATCATGGCTGCGATGGATGACAGCAACAGAGGAAATGTCACCGAGTCCTTGGATGTTGGCATAAAGCATAGGCTACGTCATCGTTGATGAGGCAGTGAGGGAATTCATGTTAGAATTCATGGAAGAGTGAGAGGCTGGCTAATTCTGCCGATTTAGATGGCCGGGCAGGTTAGCTTGTGTTTGAAGTTGGGTATAGTACTAGATGTATTCGAGTAATCGAAATAACTGAAACACGCAGCACGCATTCGAGCTGATTCTGGTAGGTTAATGTGAATAGTTTGGTAGTGGCCCCAGACAGCACATAATAATAATAATAATTAATAATTGGTTTTTGAGGAAAGGAAATGGCGCAGTATCTGTCTCATATATCGTTGGACACCTGAACCGCGCCGTAAGGGAAGGGACAAGGGAGGGAGTGAAAGAAGAAGGGAAGAATGAGGTGCCGTAGTGGAGGGCTCCGGAATAATTTCGACCACCTGGGAATCTTTAACGTGCACTGACATCGCACAGCAGACAGCACATGCAAAAACGAGTTTGGGTCGAACAAAGGTGCAGTATGTTAATACTAACTTTACGAGTGGCGGGGTTGTCGTCTGTGAGAGGTCAAGGGATAAGTTA
The DNA here is from genome assembly GCF_052857255.1 of Amblyomma americanum. Taxonomy (NCBI): domain Eukaryota; kingdom Metazoa; phylum Arthropoda; class Arachnida; order Ixodida; family Ixodidae; genus Amblyomma; species Amblyomma americanum. Next base: position 125,812,557 of record NC_135503.1, read on the forward strand.
ATTGTCAAGTGTCTGCAAGTTGTCACGGAGCCCCTGTCAGGGCCAAATAATGCGTATTTTCTTGACGGGAACATGACGTAACGTCCGTTTGTAACCCGTGAATATGTTAGGAAAACGGCGAAAGGATTGCACAGGGCGGACGAGGTCGTTAACACCTTGTTTCTAGGAACGCAGCGAAGACCACTCCTGAACTGAGCCGCTCCTCTCCGGTGGGTGCGAGCCTTCGGCCATAAGGAAGAGAACGTGAGCTAGCCGAAATGACATTGGTGCCGGTTTGCTCGAGGAAATGGCGCGCACGCCGGCGCCAAACACGCTTCCGCACGGAGTCCACTTGACGTCCGTGGTGTGTCCCCGGACAGCTTTGCGGCAGCGCGCCAGCACGACGAAAGGCGACGTCCAGAGATCACTCGGTGACAGTGGCGGTTTGTGTGCCTTTTCGGGAATGCTACGACCCCTCCAACAGCCCTGCCGGTTTAGAGGTTAGCCTGATAGCAATCCATTCTGAACTGCCGGAGAAAGAAAAATTATTGATGATTATACACCAGTGTTATTGCGGCTGCGCAGCGCTAGTTTGCTCAAACTGCGCTTTTGCAATGGTACTATTAGATTTAAATGCGGCGCTATGCATGAGTGGGTGACGTTTATGTTTTGGTTTTGCCAAGGTTACAACTAGTGCTTAATGATGTGAGAAATGTTTTGGCACGGGCTTGAGTATGTTGTCGCGTAGCGCATTCGCGACCAGCGTTAAGAGTGCATCCTAGATTCGGCCCGCACCACGTGCGTGATTCTAGCCTCCCGCATACATGCAGCGTTCAGAGCGCGACACTCTGCTTAGGCTTTCCCGCCGCGCCACTTATGTGCCACGTCACCGATGACAGCTTTATCATAATTGCCTCGGCTGCTACTGCGCAGGTGCGCTGGATGCCGGCGCCATGCACTTATATCAGGAAGTAATTTGAAGTAATCTGGAGTGGTGTGTGACGCCATCTTATGGCAACCGCGTACATCCCCGGACAACGAGGCAGTACCGCACGGCGCTGATGACGAAATGATGTGGTCACGTGATCACGGTCTCTTCTTGGGCGAAGAACCACGGGACAAACACTATTGATTTTTTACCGAAAACCATCGCCTTAACATGAAGTTCTGAAACAAAAAAGACATTAACGCGACGGTTGCGCTCTGCTGCGTACCATGGTGCCTAAACCGAAATCTTCGCCTCCACCGCCACTTGCAACGATAGCGCGCAGTGGCGGCTTTTCACGCGCGCGCTTGGGAGCCCTGCAACCACTGGTGGCGCACTCGGGCGACGGACAAAAGCTCCTGCTGTTCCAGTGGCTGTGGTAGGAGCGCAGTTTTTAACGCGGCAGCGTGATAGGCACGGTGAACCGGGAAACCCAGCGTGGCTCCGAGACTGGAAAATCCTCGTGAGCAGATAGGGTCGTGACGTTAGAGCCCCTCAAATTTCGCTGGGAGAAAAAATGGTTAAGTGCTGCAATCGAACCACTCTGCCTTGGGTCGCGAACGGCATGTGCCGCGGCGCCTCCAGGTCCACGTAGGGATTACAATGCCAGCCTCCGAGACAGTTCAGCCACGTGAGCCAGTGACGAAAAAAACCACGTCAGCCACAGCCACGGCAATCGCTGCGTTCCAAGCAGCGAGCGGGTACTGCGCAGTCATTCAATGGATAGCAGTTTCCACTGACTGACTGCCAGATAACCGCTGGCTATATATTTCAGCATTCAAAAAGGCAGCAACTGAAATAGAATATTTACCTAATTTACCCGCACCGTATAACTCAAGGGGTGCATCGCGGCCTTCACTAACAGTGGGGTCAATGCCCTGCACCGAGTTGTTAATAAATCAGCAGAGTTTAGGTTGCCAATACAGTTCACACTGCGGTCAAGAATTTGCTGGCTTTGAGCGCGCGCTTACCCCGCCATGCGCCGCCAGTAGTGTGTTTGCCCGTCGACAGTGAACATCCGGTCCGGAAAGCCCACAATAGCAGCTTTCGCTTTGGTAGCGAAATCTAGACTATACTACTCAGCTGCGCATTTCGGGTAAGCGTCCCTATCACTACTGCGCATGCGGCACTAGTTGCACCGAGCCACAGGTATATTTCGCCGCTGCACCGCGGCTTTCCTCGAAATGCAATTTTCAGTTTTCAATTTCCTCTTCCTTTCTCCTTTATCTCCATGCCCGCCGCGGTGGCTAATAATAATAATTGGTTTTTTTGGGGGAAAGGAAATGGCGCGGTATCTGTCTCATATATCGTTGGACGCCTGAACCGTGCCGTAAGGGAAGGAGTTAAGGAGGGGGTGAAAGAAGAAAGAAAGAGGCGCCGTAGTGGAAGGCTCCGGAAATCTTTAACGTCCACTGACATCGCACAGCACACGGGCGCCTTAGCGTTTTTCCACCATAAAAACGCAGCCGCCGCGGTCGGATTCAAATCCGGAGTACTCGGGCGCTCGGCTACTGATTCGGAGTACTCTGGTTCGAAGCTGACCGCGGCGGCAGCGTTTCGATGGAGGCGAAACGTAAAGGCGCCCGTGTGCTGTGCGATCTCAGAGCACGTTAAAGATCCCCAGGTGATCGATATTATTCCGGAGACCTGCACTACGGCACCTCTTTCTTCCTTTCTTCTCCCAGTTCCTCCTTTATCCCTTCCCTTGCGGCGCGGTTCAGGTGTCCGCCGATATGTGAGACAGATACTGCGCCATTTCCTTTCCCCAAATACCAATTTTCACTTTAATTTTTTCGTTCCCTCTCTCCAACCCTTAACTTACGGCGCGGTTCGGGTGTCCATCGAGATATGTGAGACAGTTACTGCGTCATTCCCTTTCCTCAAATACCAAGCAAAACAAGTAAGCCGCCCGCGTGCATTGGGTTCGTTGGCGTTGACAACGTTACAGAGGCCTTTCATTTTCAGGAAAGGAACCACGCGCAACTGGCTCCGTGGGTCAATGGACACCTCAGTCTCTCTTCCTTGTAGGTTGCGTTGGTGTCCAACTGAAATTAAAAATTGGTTGTTGGGGAAAAGAAATGGCGTAGTGTCTGTCTCACATCTCGGCGGACACCTGAACCGTGTCCAACAGCAAAAAAAAATGGCTTTGGTTTAGCTCTGGTTAACCTTAGCTGAATTCTAAAGGTTCGTTTCCTCGGCACGTCTACGCAGGGTCTCATTCCGACGCTCTCGAGAACTCAAACCGGTCTCTTCAGCAGTTGGAGTCACTCCGGGACATGGAACGACTCCTAGCCGCATCTTCGTTACGACGCTTCTCGAGTCCTGCGGCGCGTTCTTCTGGCATCTCTTGAGCGCGTTGTCTCTCCCTCGCTTCGTTTTGTCGTTGTTGCACCTCATGCGCCAAGACGAAGCGCATATATATAAGCAATACACCAAGACGAAGGGCATATATATATATATATATATATATATATATATATATATATATATATATATATATATATATATATATATATATATATATATATATATATATATATATATATACTCCCGCGAGGCGACACCTCCTCTCCCTCTACCCCAGCGGAGCACATGTGGTGGAGCGAGCGGCAACGGCGGGCGTCGACGGCGGCGCCATCTATTGGAGCGCGGCTGCGGCGTTGCTAGACAACAGTGGCTCAAGGTCGTTCGTACAATGCCAATGAACACAATGAACACCGACAGCCTTTGCTTTGTATATCCTGGATTAGCTGAGCTAATCCAATACGCCTCTATTAGTGAAAAAATAGTAAGCTGTCGTCTAGCGCTCTCTTTTTAAAAGCGACTGGACATTGGTGCCATATCATGTTTAAAGTCGGAGTATTTGATAATTCTAAGCGGTGGTGTGGGTTGGCATGGACGTGACGCTTTCGACCATGTATCACGCACGGTCGCCTATCTATCCATAATACATCTCTAGAGGTACAGCCTCTGTCAAAAATATACAACCTAACGGGTGTGCTTTCAAGTCGTGTAGCGGGGCTCTTAAGCACATTTGGCTGTCCTAAGCACGGGAGGGCTGAGGACTGAATTTGCTCCCGCCTTCGTGCGATTACGATTACTGAGTATGCAAGAATAGCGGGGCTCTAGGGCTGATAAGCAGATAGATACCTTCGGCTGTATACTTTTAACAAAAACTGGACATAGTTATAGGTCTGAGATCATGGTATTGACAGTGTTGGAGTAGCCGGGTGCACTAAGAAGTCTAAAGGTTTTGGGGTGTGGGTTCAGGGTGTAGAGCTTGGTAGGGTGTTCGCGTTTTAAGGCCCAAAAGTGTTGCGGTTCAGGCCGAGCTTTCGGTTTAGGGGGGGGGCAGCGGCTAAGGATGTCGTCCGCGCGGCTGTCGTGGACGACAATACGTTCTCGAAGAGTAGCTGCGTTTGCATGCACGTGACAGAATGCCACCGTAGCGCGTCGAAATTCTCAGCGCATCACGGGCAGTGCGATGCGCCAGAGTTTACAGGCAGCGCATTATCTCTGGCGCGATGTTGGCGACTGAATGCAAAGTAACCAAATCTATTGGTTAAGCCATGTGGACCAGCATTTTACCATATAACCTACAGCGTCAACGTAACACCTTAATTACCTAGTGAACCAAGTTATTTGACACCCGCTATGGTGGGCAGGTGGAAACTTATTTTTGTAAGCCTAAAATCACATAAATTCATTTCACTTGCCACCTGGTATCTGTTGCAGGTGGCATCCGTAAGCCAACGTACGCTATGGCGATAGCGGATGAGTGGTCCACCGGAAGATGATTTCAAGGCCGAATTTGGCTTTATAATAACAATAATTGGTTTTCCCCAAAAACCAATCATTATTATAAGGCCGAATTCAGGGCTATATGGCTAAACAAAAACTATAACTGCTTTCACTTATTCATGTGCCAAGCCAGTAAACCTACTCTACTAACTTTTTTCTGCGCTTTTTTCCTGGGTGTTCGACTGCTCTGATGTCATACTCCGGATTCTGTAGAACATGTTTTTAAATGTAGCACTGCGTTTGTACGTTACAAATTTCGCTTATCCGTTCATAACCGCAACGAATTCCCTTCCAATCATCGCTAATGCGATGCTATCGCAATTAGATGCACTGCGTAAGTCGACATTCTCCATCCACCGCTGTCTAGAGCACTAATGTGACGCGTTTCCTAGCGCATTATACCATCGTTTACATGAATGCGATGAACTAGTAAGTCGGTGTGATGTGATGCACCAGTTGTCGCATTCGTGTTCATGCGGCTATCGATATCCAAACAAATGACACTGTCTCATTTTATGTCAGACAATCGCAGTAGTCGAAGTTTGACGCACCAGCGAGCATCGCATGTTAAAATGTGTGTGGTTTGTGTGGGACCCCTGGACGGATTCAAAGCCTTAGTGAAAAAAGCAGTAAAAAAACCAATACCAGAAAAATCAATAACCCCATACGGTTGATCGTACAAATGTCGTCCAGTTATCATACAATTACCACTAAAATGCCATTTAATCTTACAATATCATACGAATGTCATACTCAATCTTAATGTCGTGAGAGGGATTGCCGAGGGAAAGGTAGCTTCTGAGTGGACGGGCATACGTCTACAGCTGTCGACATATTCCAGAGCGATCCTCAAGGCCAGTCTTCAGGCAGGCGTTGGCGTTAGGCGTCTATTAATGGTTGCCTCTTGTCTTCAAGCAGCGTAAGGCAACACCTAAAATTCCTGCGTTCCTGTCAAAAGAGCACTAAAGCTTAGCTCAACGATCCGACGCTCATCTACGGTTGCTATACATGAGCCGTGTGCAATACATGCCACTTGTCGGAAACTGATCAATGGTGTTCTAAACAGTTGAGACCCGTGTCGGGCATACGTGCGTTTGATTCGTTTCCTGAGGCTGCAGGGTACTAGTTTGAGCGACACTTAGGGAGATACGGGTTTTGTCTTAACTGTGCAATTTACAGCATAAAGCACAATTTGACCATCCGGCCGCATGCTTTCTTCATGTCGTAAAGTTAGGAATAGGCACAGCTTCATCTGGCACCCACGGGTTTAGCGCCGATAGTACAGCGCTGTGTGGCTCCAACTTCTTCCTTTCGCCCGTCCTTTGGTCACGCACTTTTTACTTTGTTCGCATACACCGCTTGACTCAGCTAACAAACGATCGCGTGTCCTTTTCGTCAAGTTTCTTTCCGTACGCTGTTTGAGTCAATAGCCCTTGTTGTTCCCAGTTTATCGAAAGACAAGGCGTCTTATTAGAGCCAAACGTACGTCTTCTCTCTAATAGCCTGTTTTATTGAGTAGCTTCATCCAGGGGCGTAGCCAGGGGGCGAGTGTTTCGGTGTCAGAGCACCCCCCGGAATTATCTGAGCACTGCGTTGCCCTTCTTTCGGCCTTTTTTTTTTCGCCCATGCTATTTACAGAACGCATCGATGTATTAAAATGTAAAAATTAAAATACTTCCGCGAATCTTTGAAGTGTTTGTTCATTCTTCAAATCTGCCGCCACACCACTTTATCGCTTTGTTTGCGACGCAAGACGCGACTAGATTTATCTCGATAGGATAGGAAAACTTTTAATATCCAACAGAAAGAGGGTAGCCAGAGGGCTACCCGCCTAGACGACGGCCGAAAGGTCTTGACTCTCGGCGGCGGCTTCGGCCAGTCGGACGAGTTGTAACTGAGTCGCCGGGTCGGAGCTCAGTAGTAAGGTCTCCCATTGATCTTTTGTGTTAATACCTCGTCCCTCCCGGGGAGCATGAGGACATTCCCATAGTATGTGGTCCAAAGTGGCCCTAAGTTCGCAGTTCGCGCATTTTTCTGAAAATTGCCCTGGGTACATAAGACTCCAGAGGGCCGGGTTTGGAAATGTGTAAGTTTGTAACCGGCGCCAGTTGATGGCTTGGTATCTGGACAAGGATCTATCCGCTGGAGGAAGTCTAGCTCGTTGCAAACGATAGTGTTGTGTAATTTCTCTGTAGGTCACCATGCGATCCCTGTCTGTAAAGACCACCTCGCTCGGGTCCGCCCGGAAAGAAAAGCCTCGGGCGAACTCGTGGGCCGTCTCATTACCAGGCAGGGATGCATGTGCTGGTGTCCAGACTAGCGTAATTTTCCGGTCTATTACATGACGGCTTAGAATTGTATTCGTTAGAGGGGAGACCCGGCCCCTGCTGAAATTTAGTATGGCAACTTTGGAGTCACTGATGATGTATCTCGCTTTTGTGCCTACACAAGCCAGTGCTATGGCAGCTTCCTCTGCAGTCTCTGGGTTACCCGAGAGTATGGAGGCACTTATTTTGAGGAGTTGTTTATTATTGACGACCGCGACGGTCATCGTGTTCTTACCATACTCAGCGGCATCCACGTAGACCACGTCCTCGTCTTTGTAGGAGCGGAAGCGTTTCTCTAGCGCCTCTGCCCGCTTGGCTCGGCGCACTGAGTGATGAATAGGATGCATATTCCTGGGTAATGGGGGTACAACTATATTGTCTCGAATTTTTCCCAGCATGTCAACTTTGGCGGTTGTTCTGTTATCTCGGCTAAGATTGAGTTTTTCTAGAATGGCCCTGCCGGTTGTGGTCCCGGCTAAGCGTTCGATTTGGGACGTTCTCACTGCTTCCGTAATTTCTTCCAGGGTATTATGCATTCCCAGCTCTAGGAGGCGGTGAGTGGATGTACGGATGGGCAATCCTAGAGCTTGTTTCGTGCATCGCCTGATAATTCCATTTATTTTTTCCTTTTCTGAAACTTTAAGATCAAGGAAGGGGGCAGCATACGAGATACGGCTTACTACGAACGCCTGTACCAGCCGTAGGAGATTATGCTCTTTCATGCCGTGTCTTCTGTTGGCAATCCGCTGTATGAGCCGCATAGTTTGTTGCGCGCAGTTTTCCATCTTAGTTATTGCATCACCGTTATACCCGTTGCTTTGTATAATCATTCCTAAAATTCTGATTTTTTCAACATGAGGAATCTCCGCCCCTTGAGTTTGTAATTTGATGTTAGGGATGGTTCTAGTTTGTCTTTGATGCAGAGGTCTATAAAAAAGAAGTTCAGACTTCTGCGGCGAGCATTGCAAGCCCCTACGGCTGACATAGTTTTCGACCTCATTTATGGCCTTCTGTAGCGTACTTTCGATGTGCGCGTCGTGGCCACGGGTCATCCACATGGTGATATCGTCCGCATACATGCAGAAATTCAAGCCATCTATCCCCTCCAGTATCTTCGGGAGCCGTATCATGGCCACGTTGAAGAGAATAGGGGAAAGTACCGAACCCTGAGGGGTGCCTATGCTGCCCAATTAATCGCATCCTGGCAGAGCTGATTTTACGTTGTTCCGGAATGTTCTAGTAACTTTGTACGCTTTATCTCGAAAGCTCGCTATCAGCTTTAAATTGAGCACGGCCGACAGCGGCAGGCACTCTGTTCGACAACTGCCGAGCATGCTTGTTGCTACGCCGCCGCCGAGTTATTCAGTCCATTGTGGGCGCAAGTCAGCCACAAATATGGTTTTGTTTAGACGCCATCTTCGCTGTCGTTCTGCTCCTCGGATAGCAGTCACCACTTCTTGACAATACGTAGAGCGTTGGTTTATTCTCGAAAAGATTGATGCATGTTGTTGCGATCCTGTAATAGATAGCGGAAGCTATTGCAGAAAACAGTCACTCTTCTCGGCCATCGCACGAAGTAAGGCCCTCATTTTAATTGTAGGCTCAGTTCACCCAATTAAACATGCTTTTTCGCGTTGCCCTATTTTTCCATCCTTTGCACTGTCCTCAAATGATAATAAACTATTGCGAAAATAAAAGTTTTTTTTTTAAGCGCGCCTCTGTTGCCGGGCACAGGTTCACATGCATAGGTAGAAGTTTTGACTAATGCCACTCATCCGCAGTTCCTTATTTTGTTGTAAAGCAGAAGCTTTTCTGTTGTTATATATCATGTCAAAATATTGTAACTAGCCGCGATTTTTCAGTTTTTTTTTGTGCGAAAAGAAATGCCCGTTACGGATCAAGTCCTCGGAGTCCTGTGTGCGCTCGTACATTTACTTAGAAAACACATTGAACGAAACAACTAACCGTCCGGCTTTTTTGAAGCAGAAATATGTTTAAGATATTATTTAGGCGCAGGCTTTCTTTATTTTTATTTTTTAACCGGCGGGGTATAACAGTCACCGAAAAAATTTCTGGATACGCCACTGCTTTCATCATTTGGCAAGCTTTTCCAACAACAATATACTCTTCTAGCTTCTACCAGAGAACTGCTATACTTTTTGGAACAAGGAAGCGGATAGAGCATTCCGCAAAGGGAAAAGTCTCAAAGATATCAAGTATTTGTTCTTCATATCATCTGACGCATAAGCAGTGACGTATGAGTAGTGCCAGAATAGAAAGCTTATGGAGGAAAAAAATCGCCTCTGGACGCAAAGCCTTGCTGCTTTTTGGCGGCTTCACCTGAAGTGTTTCTTCGTGTGTCCGTTTTTGTTTGCCTTCTTGACCGTGAAAACATTTGTGCCGTCTCAGGGAGGGGTGAAGAGACATATTAGACGTTTTCAGCATACCGGAGCCGTACTACAGGCGACGTACTACCGGAGACGTATACCGGTTGACCGGACTTCTCTTGCGCATGCGCAGTGGCATTTTTCGGTTGAGGCGGAGCCACTGCGCGTGCGCAGACGGCGTCCGGTAAACCGCTATACGTCTCCGGTAGTGCATCTTAGGTATGCTAAAAACGCCTATTTTGACGGACTAGAAGACGACGAGCTGTGCAGGGGCGCGGTCAGGAGTGATCGCGCCAGGCCGTCGGCAATAAAAATCATGCTGTAACGATTTGCCATCTCTTCTCATTCATCGGCTTGCCGTCACGCACTATTCCTTCCTCCAACGACGAGGCCAGCCAGAATGAGTGCAGTAAATGAACGAAGGCAAATTCCATATCCCGATGACTGTAATGCCTCCTCGTGAGAGGCAAAGACCAATTGCGTTAAAATTGCAGCAAGTAGTGATGAAGCGGTAATAAGAGAAATGATCGGGGCCTTCTACATTTGAAACAAGGAGAGCACATGTGTCACTCTGCCCATCGATAGCACTCCGCGGCAGACCACGATAACTTTTTTCGCATTTATTTCGTTTTTGCTTGCTTCATTTGTTCTCTTTTCTTTGCCTGGAAACGCTTTCTTGGCCTGGGATAATTGCCCGGAAACGCTCGGAATTTAGGCAGACCACCTTGTTGAAGTCATCCGGCGCGCGTAGACACCAGTTACACCCAGGTGGGAACATTTTTGGGTTTACGACTGAAGAAGTTGTGCTCTATGTCACCGGACTATGACGCGCTAAGCCTAACCACCTAGCCTCGTAGGCGGTTGGCTTGCGCACCAAGAACGACACATATGGCGACCGCGAAGGGGTACGACCCCAAGTCCACGCAGGTCGTTGATATTCAAGCTCCGGGAACAAGCCAACCAGTTTTTGATGACTTCACGGAGTTTGTGATCCGGAAAAAGACAGAACGCTGGCAAGAAAATGCGAATCGGGAGAAGCTGCTTCGCGGCGGCGTCGGTGGGGACGCCGGCAGTTATCGCGTCGCGCTGTCGCATCTGCGTCTGAAGAGGCCGCGCCGCGCAACCTGGAAACCGGCCTATATGCCAAAGGTAGGAAAGGAGGACTCTGTAGTCGTCATCGAGCCAAAGGACACGATCAATCTGGCTACCTTCATAGGGACTAAGAAAATAGGGGAGGCCCTCAGTGCGGCCACGGGTATCCCTCTATCCAGGCATGAGCTATCCATTTGGCCTGCTTGGGACCAAAACATCATGATTTTAGGCATCCGTAATCCTGAGGATATAACGCCGGTGCTCGCAGTGGAACATCTCACACTCAACGGCATGAAGCGAGCAGTCGAAGCATAATGCCTCATGCCCACCGCGGACTCGTGCCGCGGAGCAATTCGAGTGGATCCGGAGGTGACCGAGAGAGAAGCTCCGGAAGTCATCTACTCGGACGAGGCAAAAATCATCAGCGTACGGAAGCTAGGAAAGACAAACGCGACGGTGATAACCTTCGAAGTACACCGCGTGCCTTATCTCATCTTCTACAGGAACGAAGCTGTACCGGTTAACCTGTACCGGTTTAACTACCCCGGCCTGCACAAAATGCGGGGCGGTCGGCCATCGAGTGGACGTGCGCCCCAATCCAGACCGAAAGCGATGCCCGGCGTGTGGGGAAGCCGAATCGAGGGACGAGCACGAATGCGAACCGATCTGCCCAATCTGTGGAGAAGGCATTCTCACGGGATCGGTGGAGTGCTTCGGAAAATAAAGACATCGCAAGCCCGGCGGTCCTGGAGGCCACAGGGCGGCCATGGACGGCGGTTGCAGCAGAAGGGGCAGAAATTCGGGAGGAACCAGGAAGGACCAATCCAAAGGTGTGCAGCAGCAACACCAGCAGCAATACGGCGGAGGAGGCGAAGGAGGCACAGGTGCCCACGGGGGACGCGGCAGCGGAAATGTCAAAGCGAACGCCGCGCCGTCTGCCGGCGCTCAAAACCAGGTGAGCATTTGGGCAAAGGTGGTTAGTTCGCCCCCTCCTTCGTTGTCGGTACAATCGCTAAAGGCAGAGGATATCAAACTTAAACAAGAAATTGAGCAGCTAAGGGAAGAAATTTAAGGCATAAGAGCTCAGTGCAGTTTGTCTGAATCTTCTTTGCACGAGGAAGGCGACATTAGTGGCGAATAACCCATGTCTGCATCGAACGAGGCGAGTCGCGATCAATACGGAGCGCATCAACGCTTAACGGAGCAGGACATAAGGGAGATAACGCGAGAAGAAATGAAAGAGCTAGAAGCCACACTGCTTCAGAAAGTAGGAAATACTCTTCAAAACATAATTGAAAGTATGATAAACCTCTGATAGAGCCGATACAGGCCCAGCTCAGTGTCTGGGAGGTCAAAATTAACAGGAAGCTATAGGGGAGAGTGGCGACAGACCGGTACCGTATACGGTACGCCAGCGGAATACCAAGCTAGAGGAAAACTAAGAGAACTGGCGACTAAATCTCAGAGAAATAAGTACAGGCTACATATTACGCAATGGAATTGCGGGGATTTTAAAAAGAAAGAAGATACACTATATCAGTATCTGGAAACCTTAGAAAGGATGCGGAAGTCATTGCTAAACAAGACGCTGGCACAAAAGTCAAAATTAGATCGTATAACACCCACCAAGTGGATCCATCCACCAGTATCCTTGTACATAAAGAATGTACGGCCAAAAATGTATATTTACAATCCGAAAAAGAAATCGAGCACACATTCGTGCAAATCCTTCCGAACAAGCGTCACCAGCAAGGAGCCTTTGTTTTAAACATATATAGTAGACCGCAAAGACATAAGGACAATTTCTCGAAGATCTTTCACAAGGCCATTCGAATAGCTGGTAGGGCACCGTTACTAGTGGTGGGGGACTTTAACGCCTGCAGCTATCAATGGGGTACCATAGGGAAGACTCTAAAGGCAAGAAATTAGCAGAGGCTATTACTGACATGGGTTTCACCATTCTCACAGATCCCCTTCATACGAGCAGAATAGAAAACAACGTGACTCGTGACACATGCCCGGACCTCTCCCTAGTGCGAAACGTAAAAAGCTACGAATGGGTAAACACTGACGAGACGCTAGGGAGTGATCATTGTCTCCAAGGTAACGAGTGAGGCGAACAAACTTAGGAAAAAGAGGGGTGAAGCGCGGCTCACTGACTGGACCAAATTCAGGGACTCGGAAATTCCAGAGCTCAGACCGGAAGGGGGACGGGGGAGGTACTGAGGTTGGGCTGAGGCACTCATAGACAGCAGAGAACAATATGCGACCACGGCACAAACAAATAAGGACACACCGGCGGTGGACGACCCCCTCATGCCTCCGTGGGAGGCCAGGAGGGCTCTCACCAAGAGATGGCGTAGACAAAAGCATAATCGGATATTGAAACTTAGGATAGCGGATCTCAGCAAGCAGACGGAGGCATACGCGACGTCTCTCGCAAAAAGCAATTGGATAGCCAAGTGTAACTCCATGAGCGGCACTCTCGGCTCGAAGAGCGCGTGGAGCTTACTGAGGTGCCTCATTGAACCGAGACAAACGAGGTGGGATGAACAGTAGAAAGTTAAGACGATCATTACACGAAATTCAAGGTACAAATGAGCAACTCGCTAGAGCGCTAGAAGACAAGTACATGTGCACCACGGTATACCAACACGCGGACGCACTGATATACACCGGGGAAGAAAATGAGAAGCTAGATGCGAAATTCACTAAATGGGAGGTCAAAGCGGCGCTAGCCAGTATGAAGAAAGGCGCGGCACCGGGAGATCGCCGCATAAATCAACCCGGACAATTTAAGACCCATTTCCCTTACGTCGTGCGCGAGCAAGCTTATGGAAACGATGGTCGAGAAAAGACTATCTGAGTACATAGAGGACTAGGAAGTTTTGTCTACAAATATGTTCAGCTACCGGGCACGCTTGTCAGCACAAGACGTGCTTTTACAACTTAATAGGGAAGCCATAGGCCCCCGTTACGACAGTCGACGGGACAGAGCATATCTTGGCTTTGAATTTGAAGGGGGCCTTTGAAAAGTTAAACAAAGTAAGATACTAGAAAATCTCAACATCACAAACTGCTCAAAGCGGACTTACCAGTACGTCAAGGACTTTCTCATGGACAGGAAGGCCTACATCATGATAGACAACAGTAAATTTGGACTCTTAGAGATGGGAACGCGAGGCACGCCTCAAGGGGCGTTAATGTCGCCTCTGCTCTTCAACATAGCCATGATGGGCCTCCCCGGGAGGCTCAACGCGATAGATGGCGTGAGACACGCCATCTACGTGTACGACATCGCTCAGTGGTCGTCGGGTGGCAGTGTTGGACAGATAGCGGACGCCTTACAGGAGGCAGCGTCAGCGGTACCTGAGTATGCCGAAGAGTGTGGCCTTAGGTGTGCACCCACGAAATCAGAGCTCCTTCATATCACGGGGGATAAAAAATCTGCAAGCAAATTTGAAATATACATAGATGAAACTCAGGTCTCGGAGGTAGAAAAAATCCGCGTGTTAGGGCTCAAAATGAACAAAAAAGGTAACTATGCCATAGCGTTTAACAAACTAAAGTTCACGCGTCCGAGCAAATCAGTAGGATGATTGGCAGGGTATCTGGCAAGCACAGTGGACTCATGGAAAAGGACATCTCGTTACGCCTGGTGCAGGCTGTCGTCATTAGCAGAATAACATATGCAGTGCCCTACCTCAAACTGCGGCAGAGCGACAAGAAGGAATTAGACGTAACAGTCAGAGCGGCCATCGAGAAGGCACTTGGACTCCCCCCCCCCCCTCCCCCCCCAAGAAGTCAACTGATCGTCTTCTCCACCTAGGAATGTATAACACGCTGGAAGAACTATTCGAAGCTCACCAAACAAGCCAAATAATGCGGTTATGAATGTCCAAAGTTGGTAGACGAGTCCTCGAGGATCTGCACATAGCGCTGCCACCAACAACAGAAGACAGAGGGGGCATTCCCAAGGACCGGAGAGATAAACTACTAGTTAAATCGATACCAAAAAACATGCATCCCGAGCCCAATCAAGGTAGCAGAGAAGCCAGAGATGGAGCTATAGATAAGTATTACGGCAGCAAAAATGGCACGTGTTATGTAGACGCGGGGGCCCTACGCAAAAGGGTATCTGCACTGTCGCAGTCATACGCAAGGGAAAGCAGGTGGATGGACTCTCGGTGAAAACTAGAAAAATTGAGTTAGCCGAGGAAGTGGCGATAGCTCTGGCAGCCACTCACTCCGACGCCACGCACATAATTTCTGATTCTCAACACGCCTTTCGAAATTATATAAGAGGAAGAACAGCGCCGCTTGCCAGCAGAATTTTAGCAGACGCGCAACATAGCTCTATGCAGAGAACAAAACAATCGGTATGGGTGCCCGGACACCAGGGAATAGAAGGGAACGAGGCTGCTCACACAGCCGCCCGAGCGTCTCTTCCCCGGAGTTCCACTGAATTCCCAGACTCTGTCGGGACTCCTGTACCGAATCCGCTTACCACATACGCGGACATTACAGCATATCTGCGCCTCAGTAGGCAGACGTTCCCAGAGCCCGCCAAGGGCCTGGATACAACAGAGGGACGACACGTCAGAAGGCTGCAAACGGGGTCGTTTCTAAGCCCTGCGATTCTGGAACACATAGACCCGAACTTTTTCGGGGTACTGTAAATTTTGTGACATGTGGGCCGACGCATATCATATGGTACGGGCCAGGCAGAAAAATCCGGAAATAAAGAGAGTAAATCAGCCAACGAGAGAGGGCTCGGAGGCGACCTTGTCCGGCTGCTTGGACCTGGATTCCCAGAAGGCTCTGGTTCAAAGAGCGCGGGCATCGGCTACCGCCAATGGTGTCCCGGAATGAGGACTACCACCCAGGCAAGGGAGTGGTGAAACCCTCCACTCTCTCTAAAACCCAACCCATTGCATCCAGTAAAGTTTTACCACGATCACCACCTTTCTTGTAGTACGTATGAAGTGATAATATTAGTGAAACCGGTCGAGATTTCAGCCTGTGAACTAGCGCCACCAGTGGAGTAAAGAGTGAGATGAACACACGAACGAAGCAATAGGTGCGAGTACATGCTCCTGTCGCCCTGCTTCTTGAGATACGACCCGCCTCGGTGGCTCAATGGCTTTGGCGTTCGGCTCCTGTTGTCAAGGTCGCGGCATCGAATCCTGGCAGCGAATCCTGGCGAAAGGAAAAAAACGCCGGTGGGCTGTGAGTTGCCAGCGCACGTTAAAGAGCCCCGTGTGGTTTAAATCAGTTCGCAGCCCTCCACAACACCGTGCCGCATAGCTAGGCCATGCTACTTTAGGACGTGCATGCGCGAGAGCGGCCCAGCCAGCAGCGGAAGCTCCGTTGCCGCACGACGGTTCAAGTGAGCAGCAGGTCAGCAGGCTGGCGGCGGACGGACGGCCAGTAAAAGGGAGCCGCAGGCTGCAGGGGCCGCAGCCCTCGAAGAGACATCGGGTCCTTCGGCGGTCATACCCAGCGGAGCCAGCCAGGGTGCAGTGCGCGGGAGCTGTGCGCAACAGCTGCACGTTTCCAATAATTCGCAAAGCCTACAAGGTATTTACTAAGGTAATCGCTAATAGAGTCAGGGCCGGCCGCCTTAGACTTTAATTAAACAAATCACCAGGCAGGCTTTCCTAAAGGATATTCCACAATATATAATATTCACACTATCAATCAGGCAATAAAGAAATGCGCAGAATATAACCAACCTCTATATATAGTCTTCATTGATTACGATAAAGTACTTGACTCAGTGGAAACCTCAGCAGTCATGCAGGCATTGCGGAATCGGTGTGTAGAAGAATATTATATAAAAATGCTCTTTCCAAGATATGCATAACGACGGCACAGCTAGCATAGTCCTCCATAAAGTCAGCAATAAAATTTCAATAAGGAAGGGCGTCAGGTAAGGAGACACGATCTCCTAATGCTATTCACCGTCTGTTTACAGGGGGTATTCAGAGGTCTGAATTGGGAACAGTTGGGAATAAGAGTAAATGGAGAATACCTATATCATCTGCGATTCCTGATGACATTGCTTTGCTAAGTCACTCAGTAGGTGAACTGCAAATCAAGATCAATGAGTTGGACAGGCAGAGCAGAACGCTGGGTTTAAAAATTAACATGCAGAAAACCAAGGTAATGTTCAACAGTCTAGCAAGAGAAAAGCAGTACACAATTGGAAGCGAGCTGCTGGAAGTTGTAAAGGAATACGCCTACTTAGGGCACGTAGTGACATCTGATCCGGATCATGAGAGGGAAATAACTAGACGGATAAGAATGGGGTGGAGCGCATATGGCAGGTTGTCTCAGATCATGATTGGCAGTTTACCAATATCCCTCAAGAGAAAAGTGTACAACAGTTGTATCTTACCGGTACTCACCAACGGGGCAGAAACGTGGAGGCTAACGAAAAGGATACAACTTAAGGACAACGCAGTGAGCCATCCAAAGAAAAATGATAGGTGTAACGTTAAGAGACCGGAAGCGGCAGAGTGGGTGACGGAAAAAAGGCGGGTTAATGACATCCTGGTCGAAATGAGAAAGAACTGGGCCTGGACAGGGCATGTAATGCGAAGGCAAGATAACCGCTGGTCCTGAAGGGTAGAGGAGTGGATTCCAAGAGAAAATAAGCGTAGCAGGGGGCGCCAGAAAGTTAGGGGGGCGGATGAGATTAAGAAGTTTGCAGGCAAAGGGTGCATGCAGCTGGCAAAGGACAGGGTTAATTGGAGAGACATGGGTGAGGCCTTTGCCCTGCAGTGGGCGTAGTCAGGCTGATGATGATGATGCGCCCGTTGGCTCCCTGGTGCGAAGGAAGCTTCTGCGGAGGTGGTGAACACAAAGAGCTCGTTGGGAAAAGAATAGAGAGAGCGACCACGGCCCGCTGACGAGGAGGACCCGTCCCGGGGGCGAAGGGAAGAAAAGGTTCGGGAGGGCGCGGCCGGCAGTGAAGACGAGGCACAACGGTTTTGGACACAGTGCAAAGAGGCCTCACTCTGACGGCAAAGTTGTGTCACCGCGCTTGTAAATAACTGCAAATAAATTCGGCACTGTAAAATCTCAAATCTTCTCATGGTGGTCTGGCTGAGTAGGGAGGAGAGGAAAACAAAAGAGAAAGGAGGAAAGGAACCCGCCTGATTCCCATATATGGAAAATTTGTCATTCTCTAGTTTATATTCATAGATCGTGGGGAGTGCTCATACCACTACTGGCGCAGTGGTGCAGAGGTTAAGCGAAGCGTTGCTTCCTCGGCGGGCGGCTGTTTCAAACACAGCCACCGTTGGGGGTCGTGAGAAACAGGTTGCTTGGGAAGAGCAACCTGTCGCGAGCAATTATTAATTTAACTGCCACCTAGGACGGTGGGCATGTTGCGATGACGTCAGAAGGTCACGCGACCAAGGTGGCAGGAGGGCCACCTGCTTTTTCGCTCGTAATGTTGCCACCGCCAAATTTCCTGCACAACGGGAGCAATCTCGTTAAAATAAAATCAAGACCCAATGGTGTCTACTCAAAACTCCGGAAGGGAGGACAAACTAAGCAAGGCCGGTGTTTCACGATTGGAGCCCTTAATTTTAACCCTATTCCTCCATTTTTTTTCTTCCACCCTTCGTCGCTGACTGGCGCAGTTCCACAGCGTCGGCTGCTATTCCGTACTGCAGGCTATAGAACTGGGATACAAGTGAAGCAAAAAATTGGCGATGGTTTAGATTTGGTTATACCCGGAATGACGCGATAGCTAAAGCTGGCCGGGTGGAACTTGGTTACGTGACCAACCACGTGATCTGCCACGGCGCTGCCGGCAGCTGCTCCGCACCACGTGACAGCTTGGCGGCGCAGCCACAGGGTGCGGCGTCGCCAAGCTGAAGGCTCGAAATGCTACCGTAATGTAGCTATCGCTGCAAAAATCGCTGCAGTATATCAGTCCGGTTGATCTTCTTCCTCCAAGGTAAAGAAGTGGTCGACGTTACGCTCTGTGTCTGGCAAAAGGCTTTTCGTTCAGCTTACAGGTGCAGCGATCAGTCAGAATATAATTTGGCATTCTTTAGGCATGTTAAATACCACCTAAGCAGGATACAACGCTTTGATCACATGACCTTGTCGCTTCTGACATTTCTCCGCCACGAGAGTGTTCTTTCGAAACACGTCCGTGCCTCGTCAACGCCAACGGCCAGGATGGCTCGATGCCTGACGTAGCAGGCATGTTTTATTACCGCCGCGATAGAGGAAGCCTTTCGTCCAAACCATCAGGCTGTTGGACATCCGACGGAGGGATTGCCTTAACACGGGGGCCCCTTCTTGGCACCCAATGCACGTTTGTGTGCACTCCATCTAAGGTTAACTATCTCACACATGGCGACCGGTGCGGTCGTTTCGAGAGAAGCCTCATTATGCGTAGCTGCGTGACGAGCTCCAAGCAGCCAGCGCTATATCGCACTCCCGAAGGCATCACGGCAAATGTTGCGCGACAATGGCGTCTTCGGCGCACTTTGCAAGGGCGCTTAACGTATGCTGTGGCTCACGCTTATCAAGTGCGGCAATTATATATACTGCGGTACGAGAGCGCTCTTGGCTCACGTGATGCGTCTCCCTTCTGGGATTCCGTGCGCGTGCTCTGTACGATGAGAGTCACGCGGACAGTTAATGACGTACGCCTTCTTTACTTGCCATGCGCATTCGTTAATGAGACTGCATTATGCACGGGTTCGCTGTCAAAACCCCGCGTTTTAGAGTGCAAGCTTGCCAAGGAGTCTGTCCTCGGTGCTGGAATGCGCCAAAAGAACGATGCCATCTAGAGATTCCACCTGCAGGCCACGGCTACACTTTCTGGTGTCCTCGCCCTTCCCTGTTCGCAATCTAACGAGCCCCCCAAAAAATTGCATTTCCAAATACTGAAATACGAAAAAGGTGGCAGCTGGCGCTTACTCGTTTTTTTTTATTGTTGCGAAGCTTTCATTCTGAATCAATACCCCTACCCTGGCTGACCATTCACTGCCACTGTTGCGTAACCTTGCCGGCAGGGTGACATTAATTTTATGCTTATTCAAACGGCCAAAGTTTTGAAGCCCCTCGAACCAATGGCCGACTTTTCAAGATTGCCCGCGCTTCAGAGAGGGGCGTTAAAGGCTGGTGTCTCTCTGAATCGGGCTATCATGCAGGCTTGTAGAATGTACAAGTATACGGTGGATTTGAGGATCGTTCTTGCGAGTGGGATGGTTTGTTAGTGGGGCTTCCGATGAGCTAATTCCCGCTTTGTACACCTCAGCGCCTACTAATTTCAAGACGCATTATGCAAGTCGCCCTGTAGTGCCGACTGAGAAATGCGAATTCTTCCCAGAAGGAACTCACAGTTCGTAAATTTGAAGCGGAACCAGGCATGAAGAACTCGCCTCCCAACTTCCATTACTGTGACGAAACTTTAGAGCGGCCGTTGCCTGCCCTACGCCACGAATCAAATACGGAGGTTCCTAGCTTGATCATGTAACGACAAGCTGCCGGTGTAGCCGTTGCGCTTCGAGATGTTTGCGCGTTAGCTGATTGTACTCTTATTCCATTTGCGTTTTTTAGAGCATGGGGATGCGAGAAACAAAGCAGGATATTTGCCACGAAGCGCGAATGGCAAGTGAAACAGCGCTGGGAGAAGTAATATATCGCCGTTGCGGCGGAAAGAAAATTGTTGTGGAAACAATTCAGGTACCAGCCATACAATATAAAGTGGATTGGTAAGAGAAAACTAGGTGAGGCGGGCCATGATAGTTGCAAAAGTTACAATTATAGTTACAAAATGGCCCACGACCGAACTCGTCTGCGCTTCCACACGCCACCGCGTTTTGGACTGATCTTCGCGACATTATCGCATCCGTCTGCGATCATCAACCATTCTAAGAACAGCTCCGCCAACATTTCTCAAATGACATCGTGACTTATTAAATCGGAGACTTAAGATTCACAAATTTAGAATGGCCACAAGTTTTTCTCTAGACATGTATTTGCCATATCTGCTGCATATATGCTACTTATGTTAGAACGCTACCTATTTTGCACTTATATATGTTTTGCATCAAAGTATCCCCTGTAAAATATTTTACTTATCATTGTGCCTTGTATTTCGCATGTATTCTTCTACTTGTTC
The DNA here is from genome assembly GCF_052857255.1 of Amblyomma americanum. Lineage (NCBI taxonomy): Eukaryota > Metazoa > Arthropoda > Arachnida > Ixodida > Ixodidae > Amblyomma > Amblyomma americanum. Next base: position 125,833,284 of record NC_135503.1, read on the forward strand.
ATATTGTACTTAGACGTTTTTTGTGCCCCTTACTCAGTGCCCTTCTAGGCCCTATAGAGTATTATGGATAAATAAGTAAATAAATAAAAAATATCGAAAATTGCGCATTATGGAAAGACCCCGGTCTCCTTGAAGTAACCGCCGTGTTGTGGCAGATGGACGAGTGGTAAATGCTGCGGTTACTTTTCAGCGCGAGAGCGAGGCCTTTGTGTGCGTATGCTGCCTGCGTACGCCCCATGGCACGTGTCGGCCAGTGTACACGTCCCGACGGCAGCGTGCGTGGTAGCCGGAAGGGATGCGTGAGAACACAGAGAATGATCAAGAAACGGCGAAGAAACGAAGATTTGCAGTGACCAAGCAATAGCGAAGCACAAGATGACCAGCAAAATCGGCCGAGACGGTATACGACTGGGGTTTCAGCGATGAAGCTTCCCAGGAACGAGAACAGAAAACTGGGCGAGTTGGAATGTATTCATATTTAAGCAGCGCGAAACACAGGACAAGAGAAAGAAACATGAGACGACACGAGCGCTTTTCTAACAACTGAACTTTTATTTTAGAAAGGTTAGATATATAGGTACCAAAACAATAGCCGAAAAAAACACAAAAAACCCAGAACATAAAATCGCGATAGTGCGTAAACCGTACGTACAGTCAGTGGGAGGTTTATTGCCTCATTTGAACAAAGCGCAACAGCAATCTTAACACATGACATGCACCCAGCTCTCACCCTGTCGCCACACATTCCCCAGGAACGTGAATCTCTTTTTCCACCAGATTGATAGAACGCGAAGCAAGACAAGATTCAGACTCCTGCCTTATCAGAAATGCTTCAACAAACTCCCTGCAGGTCCGGTCTGGGTGACTAAACAAGATATTTGCCCTGTCCAAATGGGGGAAACAGTCTTTACATTTTCGGCAGTGCACGGCGAGGTTCGACGAAACTGCCCCTTTTACTGACCTGCGATGTTCAAACAGCCGCTCGATTACACAACACATAAACAGCCCAGGAACGCTGCATGCATCGAGGCACCCCAGGAAGGACAGCGTCTGCGGTCGAGGCCTCTGTGACCGCCGGAGCGGCGGCGAAGGGTTTTGCCGCGCGAGTGGTGATAGTCGTAGAGTTATGACCACCGAGCGGACGTGGCTCGTGCCTCACGCTTTGTCGTTATCAGATGGGGCGTAGTGTAGAAAAAAGACGACTCTAAAGGAATTGAAACTCCCATCATGAAAAAAAGATTCCTTCACTGACTGGCTGGTGCCGCGACCTGCAACTTAATTGGCATTTCGGGATATCATGCAAGCAGCCAAAGCGGAGTGTCGTGCTTCGTCATCATCGTCATTAGACTGAATATGTGCCCGCTGAAGGTCTCTCTCATATATGTGCAATTCACCCTAGCCTAGCAGTGCCAGCTGCGGCCACCGTATTCCCGCAAAGTTCTTAATCTCATCCGCCCCCCTAACTTTCTGCCGGACCATGCTACGCTTGCCTTCTCCTGGAATCCATTCATTTACCCTTAAAGACCAGCGGTTATCTTGCCTTCGCATCACATGAACTGCCCAAGCCCATTTTTTTCCTCTTAAAAGTGCACTGAAAAGGAATCTGAACTAGTCTTTTTACCGCGGGAACTCTATCTACACGTTGCGGGCATTCTTAGAAACTTCAAATTATTGTCCTGTGCGGCCGGCTGTCCTATTTAAATCGAATTAAACGTCCCGGCTCCCGCCTTTTTTTTTTTTTTGAACTGAACGCGGTAGGTAGGCGGTGTCAACCAACGCGTGGAGTGCGTTTCAGCTTGTCCAGTGGCGGCATCGCTTTTATTTTGTTTTTCTTAGATTTCTCTTAATAAATAGTTTCAGTCTTCGACAATATAGCCGCAGATCAGGCCCACAGGAATAAAAATACACGTGGACTCTTTGGTTTACGTATCACTCTGCCGATGGCAGAGCGGCTAGTCGCCACGGGACTGGCTGATGACTCCTCCTCCCAAGCGTTCTGAGTTCAAAAAAAAAAAAATGCGGGAGCCGGGACGTTTAGTTCGATTTCATTGGGGCAACCGGCTGCACAGGACAACGATTCAAAGTTTCTAAGAATGCCTGGAACGTGTAGATGGAGTTCCCCGGGTAAAAATACGAGCTCAGATTCCTCTTTAGTGCACCTTTAAATTCGACTAGGATGTCGTTAACTCTTCCTTGTTCCCTCACCCACCCTGCCCTCTTCCAGTCTCTTAACGTTACACCTATCATTTTCCTTTCAATAGCTCGCTGCGTTATCCTCATTTCTCCTTTTTTCATTTTCTCCCCTCCGCCTACGAGACTATCGAGAGGTGTCGAAGCCTCTTTTTTAATGTGACTTGAATGCAGAATATGGCTTGTTTATACGTTTAGACGGAAGCTTGGCCGGGTTAGTGGCGCATATTGGCTATCCTTTGCGCAGCACAGTGATCAGAATAAAAACAGTCAAGAGATCGCAGATAGGATGCAAGCTGGCGAGTGGATTACAAGCGCAGGCTTTGTGACGTCCTCACCAACGAAGAAAAGTAACGAGCGGGAAAAGGTTTCCAGCAATAAAACTTTTATTTCAAACTGCTACGCCCGTGCCACCGTACATGGTCACTGGGCTCGTACTGGGTGCGTTAAAAGCACATTTTCTTCGATAGCAATCAGAGCGTAAAAAATACGTTCATGATTATGAAATACAGAACAACGTAGAACGTGTCGGGATTTTTGGCTCATTATAGATGCAGAGAAAGAACAGCGCGCAAAACAGACACGTACAGCGAAGAGCCAAAGATGCACACAAACGCATACTAACAACTTTACTCCGTGAAAGTGTACATATGGTTTGGTTTATGGGGTTTAACGTCTCAAAGCGACTCAGGTTACAAGGGATGGCGTAGTGGAGGGCTCCGGGTAATTTCGACCTCCTTGGATTGTTCAACATGCACTGACATCGCACAGTACACGGGCTTCTAGAATTTCGCCTCCATCGAAAATCGACCGCTGGGGCCAGGATCGAACCCCCGTCTGGCGGGTCATCAGCCAAATACCGAGACCACTGAGCCATCATGGCGGTCTTTAAGTATACATATGAAAGAAGCCAGCGGTCATTGGAATGAAAGAAATCACAAGTGAATTACTTGATTAGTGCGGTTGATGAGTGGGAAGTTATGGGGGAATCTATTTTTACCTGAAATATAAATGATGAGAAAGAAATAATGCACGTATTCATGAGCCCCTCATTTCCTTTCCCTTGTCTGTCCAATAGTTTTCAAGTGTGACTGATGTAAAATGCGAACAAAGGTGTAAAAGATTAAAACATTAGAGAGGTTCATTATCAGGGGAGCAAAGTGCCGAGATGAAATTGCATCCAATCGAAACATCCCGCAGCCATGACGGTGCCCCAATGAATGCTTGCGTAAAATGAGGCGCAAAATTGATCACTAAATGCTTCAACAAGGGTCTTAAGCGGTTAAAAAAATTTATGAAGCACTTTTAGATTTAAAAAAATAACGTTAAAGTAATGATCTCTGTAAGGCTGAATTTCACAATAAATGAGGCTGCCGCAAGGTTGTAGTTGAAAGGCGACGAGGATGTGCTTGAGAGTGTGGCCACGGCTTTTGCTCTTTAGCCTGTGTATCCGAGTTTTAGCACAGCGTGTTCGTCCGTTCTTTCCGCCCAGCAGGCGCGCAGAAGTGCTACTGCGAATGCGCGATAAGCTAACCGGAACCGACTCCTTCCTGCAGCTCGCGCGGGGGCCAAGCGGAGCGCGAAGCTGTGACCGGCGCTGCTGTACCAGCTGGTCCATCATGGCAGCCGCCGCATCGCACTTTCTCTTAAGCATTCGGGCTCGAGTATGGCCAACAATGTAAATATTTGATTTTACATCTTGTAAAATGCTTAAGAAGAGGCTTTCAGTTGTTGGACAGGGGAACGATAACCTATTCATTTTGTTCAGCTATTTAGCGTGAGCGGAGCAAGTGCTCTAAACCGCTCTGCTTAAAGTGTAAATTAACTCAATGCTTTGTGTATTTCTCGGCTACGTGCTAAATCAGTGGAAGAATGGGGGTTTTTCATTGGACAATGCAGCAGATCAAACGAACAACAATAACAAAAAACTGCGCGAAAGGCGCGCATTAGTGTCGCCGCGAACGCGCGCTCCATCCCAATGATTGTGAACAGGTTCCACAGCTATATCGGGAAACCAGCCCCTTGTTTGTGCGCTTGACAGCGTACTTGTGCTTCGAGAGGGGCGTTCGCATGGCATCAGCGACCGGCGATGCCGCTAGCGCAAAAACAAGGCTTCAGCAGTGCTAATTCAGGAAACTGTGCCGAGGTTCGGCCCCCAAAGCGTCGGACGACTCGGAGAAAAGATTATTTGCCGTCGAGCGATGCCCGAAGCGAGCCCGTATATAAAGAGTGTCCATCAGCAGTTCATCTAACTGTGCGCGTATACTGCGCCGCATTAAAGCAGCTTCGATGAAGCGTGCGGTGTTACCGGTCGCGGCGTGATGTATGCATGACGTCAAACGGACGGTCCGATGCGCATCGTCGAAAAAAAGGGGATAACGCTGAGGGCTCGGATGGCTCGCAACGCGTGACCCCTCGACAACGACAGCACGCAAGCAGCGGGGGAGATGGACGCGCGATTAAGCGACGCGGGGGGCCGATGGCCGCGCCCCCTCGAAGCTCGCCGTGCTGCTCGTTGCTTCGGTTACGCAAACTGGGGGCACTTTCGACCCCTACCGTTTTTTTTCTTCTGCGCACGGGTGTGTTTGTGCGTGTGGGCAATTCAAAGGCTTAATTTTTGTTGAACCTATTATCTGCCCTACCACAGTTGCTTCTCCGGCCAGAAAGCACCGTGGCTGTGTTAAAGGCAGGTACGAGGACTAGACCTAACCAATCTCCCATCAGTTCGTGCCTTCGAAACATACGCAGGAATTCAACGTCTGCTGGAACTACTGCTCGCAGTTCTTTATGTTGTGTTCCTGTTTCCTGACGCCGAGGCAAGGAGAGCGGCATATGTTCTTCGCGTTCCTCCTGCAGTGCCCCAAGTATGCAGACCAGCCCATCGGCCGTACGTGATCCAAGAGAACTTCGCGCTTTAAAAGGCCTGGTCTAAGCCGCCGTGACGAGCGCTGTCTCGAAAGCTAGCGTATCGTCTGCCAGGGTTGGCTTCCGAGCGATACAGTGTATTCAACGAAACACATCTGCCACAATATATTTATCGGCGCGTATATTTGCCTGAGTTAATATAGTAAAGTGGGAATGAGTTTAACGCAGAAAAAAATAAAAGTAAATAATGTGGCCTTCACCCTGAGCCGAAAAAGAAAATAATATTCAGAGGCTCATTTGAAATTGCAACTTTGGAGGTCCAGGCTTTGTTAACAGGAAAGTGAAGGGACAAAACGAACACCCAGGGGTTCTTTCGACTGATAATGAAATTTGCTTTTGCAAGGTTACGATTTGACACAGATGCAAGCAATGGCTTCTGCTCCTGCACTCGATATGTCTAACATTTTGTGCCATGTGAATAAAAGCTCTTTCAAGATAAATGCTCTGGCTCCTGAGTGACTGGTTTTCCCCACTTAAACAGAGACACGAGTCTCAAATAAATATGCAAACAAAAACGTTTTTTCTCAGTTTACCTCTCAGCGCTTTTAAATTACATATTTTTTTTTATTTGACACCTCAAAGGCCCTAGGTATGGGGCATTGCATGAGGGATGGGCATGGCAGTTAAACAACAATGGTATTGATAGCGTTCTTAAAATGGATGGCGTGGGTGTGGTGCACGGCGTCCCTGTGGTAGATCATCCCAGTCCCGGGATGACGTGACGATAAAGATCGAGAATGAGTTGGTAGTTCTTGCGGTGGGGGCGTAGACGGCCTTGTGGTGACTAATACGGCTGGAGAGGCAACAAGCAGATGATATGACGGATTCTCCTTCACATGAATAACAAAACATATGAAAGAGGCACAATCGAGAAATTTTTCGTCGCGTTTCAAGGCTAAGTAAGTTCGCTGTAGATTTTAAAGCAGAATCACAAGTGTAGTATGAATAATCAGAATAAATAAAGCGGATAGCACGATTTTCATTTTTTTCTAAGGTTAAAGAGAGGCTAGACTGGCGGGGATTTCATATTGCTGAAGCGTATTCTAGTTTAAGGCAGGCAAAAGTTAGGTATGGTAATGATTTGGTGGATAGGGTTGCAAATCTTAGATTGCGCCGTATGAAACCACGGGTACGATTAGCCTCGTTAGAGATGTTCATGATATGAGGTGACCATGTTAGGTTTTGCGTTACATTAATACCCGAATATTTACAGGAAGATACGGATGACACTTCCGAACCAAAAAGAGCAAATTTAGAAGGAAAATGCATCTGCCGACGATGGAACGAAATCAAACAAGATTTGGAAATAATAAGAAACATTAACAAACGTTTGCAAAAAATTTCGATTCGGTTAAGATCTTGTTGAAGAATGCCAAAGTCAGCACTGTTAGGGATGGGGTGGTAAATACACAATCGTCAGCAAATAAGCGGATAGTAGAGGAAATATTAGAGGAAAGGTCATTATTGTACATCACGAAAAGCAAGGGCCCTAGGACTGTATACCTTGGGGATCACCTGAAATAACCTGGCTGCGAGAAGAAGAATAACTGTTAGCATAGACAAATTGGTCTCTGTTAGTCAAAAAGTTACGAAGCCATTCCAATACTAAAGGATTAGGATTTAAGCGCCATAACTTTAGTAGCAGTCTTTGATGCGGTACTTTATCGAAAGGCTTTTCGAAATCAAGGAATAGAGTGTCAGTAAGAACGTTTCGGTCAAGATTGGAGCTTAGGTCATTAATAAAGAAAGCCAATTGGGAGTCACATGAACGTCCTTCCAAAAAGCCATGCTGGTTAGTATGGACAAATTTTACGTAGACAAGGAATATGACTATGAGCGAATAAATAATATGTTCCGTTAGTTTCGAACAGACGCTTGTGAGGTAAATGTGGCGGTAAATTTTTCATGAAACAGGTGAGCCCTTTTTGGGGAGGGCAATGATCTTACCAACTTTCCAATCCTGTGGAAGGACACCTGTTGATATGGACTGCTGAAAGATGCGGCACAATATTATGCTTACAATGTTTATAGTATCTTTAGGATTTTATAATTTATGCCGTATACACCAGATGAAGATGTAAGTTTCAATGATTCAATGAGTTCCATGATGCCGTTAGCATCAAAGGTAACTGGGTGGCCGAGAGTTGGGAATTGCCGGTAAGCCACCGTCTGGTTTGCTTGTAAAAACTCAACGAAAAAAGTTAAGAATGTGGCTAGTTTCGTGTTCCGGGATAAGGTTGTTGTCGTCATGTAATGTTAGAGGCTTAGAACGTGATGGGATTATAGTTTTCCAGAACATGCGGGGGTTGGTGCGCAAAATGGCAGGTAGGACAGACGAGAAAAATGTACGTTTAGTCTTGCCTGATAAGGATAAGTATGTTTTTTCCTGCTAAATAATTTATTTCTCCTGCATATGCGGTGCCAAACCGTTTTTCGGATCGAAAAATTTTTTCTTTTTGTTTTTGATGTGTTTCAGCTCTTTGTTGAACCATGGCGACGATGTTTTTCCGGTGACGGTGATATTAGGGACGTGCTTATCTGTTAGTTGATGCACCTTGTTTCTGAAAAGGGGCCAGTTAACTTCGATTGATTGTTCTGAAAAATCTCGGAAAAACAACATGCAGAAATCAGCTAGTTCGGAATTAAATGGCTGCATAGTTGCCTTTGTCGTACAGTGTTAATGTTTCTCCTTTTCTTTTGTGCGTGGCAACTGGCAGGAGTACGTGGATTCAATTACGGAACGATCACTGAGCCCCGGTAAATGAAGTAGTGGCGAGACGTCGTCACGAAGAAGTTAACACGAGGTGGAATATGTTGGATGAATGATTGCTTAGTCTTGTCGGGTTTGATACGAGTTGGGACAGACCAAAGGTTAGACACGTGTTGGCAAAATCACTTTCGATGTTATCTTTACATGTTTTGGAGGATAGGTCGGACCAGGTCATTGCAGGAAAGTTAATGTCGCCGAAGAGAACAATGGGAGTATGTTGGTGAGCCGCGGTTATCACGCGAAGTGCTTCATGGAAATTAGCGACAAACGAGTCAATTAAATCAGGTGGACGATAGCAAACGCCAATGATTGCGGGAGGAAATGAAGCGTGGCACTGAATGAACAATATTTCTAGAGGAGATGAAGTTTTAATTTCAGAACAACGAAGCGAATCATTGGTTCCTATTAGCACGCCTCCTCCACGTCTATTTGTTCTATCGCGACGAAAAATAGTGTACTTAGGGAAAGCGGAAAGTATTTCAGAGTCATGTACAGATGATGATAGCCAGGTTTCAGTGAGCATGATTATGTTGCTATGTATTGTGCGCGCAAGTCTTTCAAGTGGCGTCAGGTTTGGGCAGGAGGCTTCGGATATTAGTGTAAAGTAAGGACAAGGAGTTGAGCTTTGGGCTGACTGGAGGTTTATGCACTAGCAATGGCGTGCGGGGGACAATCTTCTGTGAAGCATGGTAGAAAAAATAAACAGTGTTATCAATTATTAGCTCATTACAGCCGAGTTTGTATGTTTCTGTTTGGAGTTTCGGAAATTCGACTAACTGTTTCCTGCAAAGAGAGTAGGTTTTCAGCAGTCTTCCGAGATTCTGTAGTCAGTTTTTTTATCTACTTAGGACAAGAAAGAACTTTCTCTCTAGTATTAAAGTGAGAAAATTTAACGATGATCGGCCGTTTCTTGTTGTTTTGAAACTTTTCGACCCTGTGCGCTCTTTCCATGGTGTTGATTGTGACGCCGAGTTTGTCCCTACCTAACTCTGAAACCAACTTTTCTTATTCGAGCCATGTTTCGTTGTCAGTGTCTGACAAGCCGAAAATAATAAATTTTTTCTGCGTGATCTATCCTCAAAACTCAGATATTTTGAAAGTTAAATTTGCAATTTCACCCGAATTTCGCTCCGCAAGCGTTCGCATATCGCTAACATATTTCCGAATTTCGAATTATTAAGAGCTGGTAGGTTGAAGCTCTGGCTACACAAATGTTGGTTATAGTTCAACCTCGAAAATTCTTGTGTTATAATTCTGTTGCTGTGTTAATTAGGAGCGTCGTTGTTGGCGCGCTGTCCTGTGTGCCGCTTGCAGGAAAAAGGCGTCTCCCATATCCCCCCAGTTAACTTTTTCCTGCACCAGGTGCAACCACACTATAAACCCGGGAACTTCCTTCCTATTCTCGTCCGCTCACCTGACACTCTGGTGCTCCTGGCTATGTTAGCCTTCTGTGGGAATACACTCATTCACCCTTAACTACCATCGCTTATATTGCCTTCGCATTGCATGCCCTGCCCAAGCCCATTTCCTTCTCTTCGAAAAGGAGTTATCACGAAAATCTTTTCAACTCCTCGACTGGCCGATCTGAGGAGATATGGAGGATATTGAGTCTTCTGACCAGAGAGCCACCCGAAATAGCTCGAAAGTAACGTTAGATAATGTAGAATTAACCGGGGTTAACCTAGCCAATTCCTTTAACGATTACTTCCTTTCCGTTGCACAGGCACGAAACACCGCAGCTAATTTCAGTTACATGGAACCAAGTGCCTGCCATAGTATGTTTTTGAAGCCCGTCACAACTTATGAAGTTATTGCAGCATTTGTATTAGTCAGAAATAGCAAGTCAGAAGATGCTCTTGGTCTTCAAATCACACCAGTTAAATATGTTATTGATGTAATAGCACCCTATTTGAAGCATATATTTAACGCCTGCCTATCGTTCGGTCTGTTCCCTCGTAACATGCAACGCGCAAGGGTTACCGTGATCTATAAAAAAGGCAACCGGGATGAATGGTCAAATTATCGTCCTATTTATATTCTTGCTGTCATTTGCAAAGGTTTCGAAAAATTAATTCTACAACGCTTGATGGCTTTTTCTGACAAACATAAAATTTTAACTCCGGCTCAGTACGGCTTCCGAAAAAATAAGACAACCGAGTTAGCTTTGCTTGCTCAAAAGGAGCTGATATAACAGAATTTTGAAACCAAAATTTCGTGTTAGGCATCTTTTTTAGATTTCACGAAAGCCTTTGATCTAATCAATCACCGCATCCTGCTTCAGAAGATGGAATACTACGGTTTTCGCGGCAAAGCTCTTTCTTTAATATCTTCTTACAGCATCGCGCAGAATTTGTCGATATTGAAAGACAATTAATGCTCAGCTATTAAACCAGTAGTTTCGGGTGTCCCTCAGGGGAGTATTTTAGGGCCCTTCCTGTTTTTAATTTAGGTCAATGATATTGTTAATATTGAAAACACGCTGCCCCGTCTTTTAAAGAAGTTTCACACTGCAAAAGTTGATGTATCACGAGCATGCCACAAAAATATACAGGATGTATGTGCTACTTTTTAGATTTCACCATGATTTCACTGCTTCCTTGTCTCTTTCGTTCCATAAAGTGTTGACCTGATTTGAATAACCAATGACATGTTTTTCTGTGAAGTATATTTTTCTGTTGCTTTTTTGTTATCATTTTTTGTGTACGTGTGATGAAGACGATGACCCAGACAAAGCAGATGACTCGTGAAAACGAAGAATATGGCCCTGCGCATCAGCCGTATTGCTATCGCCACGTGTGTCTGTGCCCGACCTGGTTGCCCTCGGATTGTTCTCGCTGCTGCTCCCTTTCTCCCAGCTCTTTTAAATAAACCCCCGCCTTACATTTGGTGGAGGTGCTGGGTGACAGCCCTGGAATTGCGCAACCGTACTCTCCCGCCGCCTGCGATGCCTCACGCCGTTGAATAACCCGTGCAAGTGGGCCCAGCAGTTACCTGCGCCGGCTCCCTTCGCCAACGGGACCCGGCCATCTTCAGTGGGACCGATGAACAGGATGTCGAAGATTGGCTCACGCTTTACGAGAGGGTGAGCCTTTACAACAAATGGGACGATGCCACCAAACTACATAACGTAATTTTTTATCTCACCGGCGTGGCTAACCTGTGGTTTCGGAACCACGAGGTGCACATCCGCACCTGGTCTGCTTTCAAGACAACCTTCTCCGAAGTGTTTGGTCGTCCTGCTGTTCGGAAACTCCGCGCCGAACAACGCTTGCGTGAACGGTCTCAGCAGGTAGGCGAAAGCATTACCAGTTACATAGAAGACGTCATTGACCTATGCAACCATGTAAACCTCAACATGTCAGAAGCTGACAAGTTTAAACACATTTTGAAGGGTGTTGACGACGACGCCTTTCAGATGCTGGTAGCGCGCGACTTGCGCACCGTTGCTGAAGTCGTCACCCTCTGCCAAAGCTTCGAGGAGCTGCGGAAGCAGAGGCTCCTGACTCGACAGCAACCTCGACAGGTTGAGTCGCTTGCTGGACTGACACCAGCACCTGACACCTCATCACTGCTGCAACAAATCAATGACTTTGTTCCGGAAGAAGTGGCGCGTCAGCTTTCTCTTCTGCCGAACCCTACAGGGCAAGCTCCAGATTTGGCTCCGGCCCTTCGACACGCCATCCGAGAGCAGGTTGCCGAGGCCCTTCCACCCGCCCATCCGCCACCACCTGTCGCCGCTCCACTGACATATGCCGACGTTGTCACCCAGACGCCGCTCCATATGGCCTCTCGCTGACATACGCGGACGTCGTCGCCAGACCTCGACCGCCTATCTATGCTTTGCCTCCAACACCTGCGCGAGCGGTGGCTCCTTCTCTTCCGCCGGCTCCGCGAGTCAGCAATCCCTGGAGCACCATCGACAACCGGCCTATCCGCTACAATTGCGGCTTGCCTGGTCATGTGGCCCGGCTTTTCCGCCGCCGTCTCCCAGTCTACGCGCCACCTCCTCCTGCTCCCGCGTACTGGCCTTCCACGAGTCAGTACTCCGGATCTGCTGAGCCGCCGTCTAGTCGTCCTTTTTCTCCTGACCGTTCAGCCCTTTCTAGACGCCGTTCACCTTCACCGAGGCGCCGCTCCGTTTCTCCTATGCGACGTCGCCCCAATCTCCCTCAGGAAGAAAACTAGGTGCCGCAGTTCCTGAGGCGAGAACTGCGTCCTCGTCGAACTTTCCAAAACCTCACATATCCCCTGCTAATCTGATCGAAATTTCTGTCGAGGGCATTACTGTATTGGCCCTTGTGGACTACGGTGCTGCGATTTCTGTTATGGACGAAAAGTTTTGTAGTTCGTTGAAGAAGTTAAAGACGCCGATTGCTGGACTGTCGCTGCGTACGGCCAGCGCTGAGCACATCAAGCCGTCCGCAGCGTGTACCGCTCGAGTTGTGATTCAGGACTCCCTCTACACGATAGAATTCGTCGTGCTGCCTTCCTGTTCCCATCCTGTTATTCTGGGCTGGGATTTCCTTTCCGCCCATGAAGCTATCATCGACTGTGCTCGAGCGGAAGTCGGGTTCTCTTCTCTGCCCAATCCTTTTCTGGACGCTACTCCTCCTGTTGCCTGTGTTAAAGCCCTCGCCACCGAAGACATCGACATTCCCCCGTGCTCTTCCGGTTTTCTACACTTGTCTTGCGACTCTATCGGTGACGACACTGTCCTCTTTACTCCAGGCCATACTTTTCTGCACCGCAAGTGTCTCCCTTTGCAATACGCCGTACTGACTGTGTCCGCTGGCCTTTCGGTACTTTTGGTTTCTAACTCGTTCTCCTGCCCTACCGCTCTGCGCCTTGGTGAATGCCTCGGCAGTGTGCAGCCCATCGCATCTCTGCTCATCCGCGAGGGGACCGACGATACACCGCTCCTCGCCATGAACGCGCTCAGCCCTCCTGCCTCAACGCCAGATCGCTCTTCTACCGAATTGTTCTTGCGCTCCATCGACGCCGATCTTCCCCCGCCGTAAAGAACACAGCTTCTCGCCCTCCTTCATCAATTGCGCTCTTCCTTCGACGCTCACCAAACTTCTTTGGGCCGAACTTCCACCGTCACCCAAAGCATCGACACTGGTGCCCACGCGCCGCTGCGGCAGCGCCCCTATCGTGTGCCTCCAACCGAGCGCCAGACTATTACAGAGCAAGTAGACCAAATGCTTAAAAACGGCGTAATTCAGCCCTCAAGTAGCCCTTGGGCATCGCCTGCTGTCCTTGTGAAAAAGAAAGATGGCTCCATACGCTTCTGTGTCGATTACCGCCGCCTTAAGAAAACGCGCAAGGATGTCTATCCGGTCCCCCGCATAGATGACGCTCTGGACTGTTTCCAAGGGGCGGAGCTCTTTTCCTCCCTCGATTTACGTTCTGGGTACTGGCAGGTCCCCATGGAAGCGGCCGATTGTCCCAAAACTGCTTTTGTGACCCCGGACGGATTGTATGAATTTACTGTGATGCCATTCGGCCTTTGTAATGCCCATGCAACCTTGGAACGAATGATGGACACCATTTTGCATGGACCCACGTAGAAAATGTGTCTATCCTATCTCGACGACATTGTCGTCTTTTTCCTCGACTTTGAAACCCATCTATCCCTCCTGAAGCACGTTTTGACCTGCCTCTCTGACGCTGGCCTGCAGCTCAACTTGAAGAAATGCCATTTTGCTGCGCTTCAGCTGACAATTTTAGAACACGTTGTCTCTAAGCAAGGCGTTCGTCCCGACCCAGCTAAACTTCGCGCAATCGCAGACTTTCCCAAACCCACTTTCATCAAAGACTTGCGCAGCTTCTTATGTCTGTGCTCTTATTTTCGAAGGTTTATTCAGAACTTTGCTCCGATTGCTGCGCCTTTAACACAACTGCCCGGCAGTTCCGACTTATCGATGTGGTCTCCGGCGTGCGACGATGCGTATAACACCTTGCGCCGCCTCCTCACAGCGCCGCGCATACTGCGCCATTTCGACTCGACCGCTCCTACCGAGGTTCACACGGACGCCAGTGGTGTCGGCCTCGGCGCCGTACTCGCCCAGCGCATCTGTGGTTTTGATGAATACGTTGTTGCCTACGCAAGCCGCACACTTACGAAGGCTGAAACTAATTACTCCGTAGGCGAAAAAGAGTGTTTGGCCGTCGTATGGGCCCTTGCCAAATTCCGCCCGTACCTCTATGGCCGCCCTTTTGACGTTGTGACGGACCATCACGCGCTTTGTTGACTTTCTTTTTTGAAAGACCCATCCGGCCGCCTTGCCAGGTGGGCTCTTCGTCTGCAAGAATATGACATCCGCGTGGTCTATCGTTCCGGCCGCAAGCATCAAGACGCTGATGCCCTGTCCGCTGCCCACTTCCAGCCGAGATTGCCAGCCTTTCCACCTCTGACGTCTCGCCGTCGTCCCTTCACATCAGCGACATGCCCTCAGCGCAACGTACTGACCCCTGGATCGCTTCTCTTCTCGACTTTCTCTCCAACCCCACGGCTGCTTCTCCATGCCGTGCTCTCCGCCGCATTGCTTCCCACTTCGTGATTCGCAATAACCTCCTCTATCGCCGGAACTACAGCACCGAGGGCCGCAAGTGGTTACTCGTTATTCCTCGCCACCTGCGCACGAACATATGCGCCTATTTTCACGCTGACCCACAATCCGGTCACGCGGTAGTTTTCAAGACATACACCCGCATCCGGCTGCGCTATTACTGGCGCGGCATGTACACCATCGTACTTAAATACGTACGTGCCTGTCTCGCCTGTCAACGTCGCAAGCCATCTCCTCATCGTTCTGCTGGAGAGTTGCAGCCACTCCCTTGCCCACCCCGCCCTTTCGACCGTATCGGCATTGATTTCTACGGCCTGCTTCCGTACACTGCGGCCGGCAACCGTTCGGCTATCGTTGCGGTTGATCATCTCACGAGATATGCCGAAACAGCCGCCCATCCGTCTGCCACAGCGACGGACGTTGCCTCCTTCCTTTTGCAACGTTTCGTCCTTCGTCACGGTGCACCTCGTGAACTGCTTAGTGACCGCGGACGCACCTTTTTGTACGATGTCGTCACCGCCCTGCTCCGCCAGTGCAACATAATCCATCGTACCACCTCCGCCTATCATCCGCAGACCAACGGCCTCACCGAGCGATTTAACCGCACCCTCGGGGACATGCTCTCTATGTATGTCGCATCCAAGCACTCGAATTGGTATCTCATCCTCCCTTATGTGACTTTCGCCTACAACACCGCCCAGCAGTCCACTACTGGCTTCTCTCCCTTCTTCTTTACGGCCGTCATCCATCTGCTACAATAGACACCATTCTGCCTTACCAACCTGACGCCTCCGAATATACCCGTTTCCGAAGCCGCGCAACACGCACAAGATTGTCGCCAAATCGCCCGGTCACTCACAACTGACGCCCAGTATCGCATAAATTCCGCCACGACAACGCTCACACCACATCGCACTTCTCTCCTGGTGCGCTTGTGTGGCTCTGGATACCGTCAAGTACTCCTGGACTCTCCTCGAAATTTCTCGCCAAGTATCACGGCCCCTACCGTGTCCTGGAGCGCACATCTCTAGTTAATTACGTCGTCGAACCCTTCACGCCATCTCCTGATCTCCGCCGCCGCGGCCGCGAGACAGTTCACATCCAGCGTCTCAAGCCTTACTACAACCCCTCCATATTGCAGTCGCCGTAAGTCGCCAGGATGGCTCCTCTTCGCCCCGGGGGTAACTGTGAAAAATATGATGACCCAGACAAAGCAGATGACTCGTGAAAACGAAGAAGATGGCCCTTCGCGTCAGCCGTATTGCCATCGCCCCGAGTGTCTGTGCCCGACCTGGTTGCCCTCGGATTGTTCTCGCCGCTGCTCCCTTCCTCCCAGCTCTTTTAAATAAACCCGCGCCTTACATACGCTTCATTTCCTCATTGTCTTTTCTAATGATTTTGTGTATGTATGTTGCCTGCTGCCCTGCAATGCAGGGGATGAGGGGCATGTCAAGCCACAATTTCTGGCTTTTTTCCCTCGACCCTCACCATGTATACAGAGGAAATAAATTGAATTGAATTGAAATAATATATACGCCGACGACACAGGTGTGTGTTTTTTTCTGGACAAGCGAGCATCAACTTAGCCGATCGAGCAAACAGGACATTAGGACATATAAACACTTGGGCAACGGAGAATGATTTAAAGATCAACGTTGCAAAGGCAAAAGAAGTCATCTTTCATCCACGTCAAAAAGGTGTTTGTCTACCATCCCTTGCAATAAACAACACTACAATTGAAGTGGTTCCCCATTTTAAAACATTAGGGGTTATTTTCTCAGAAAATATGTCTTGGGACGACCACATTACCTATCTCTCGGGGAAGCTCTCTCGTGCGACTGGCTATTTGCGTCGCTACTTTTCATCTTTTCCCATCTCAGTTAACGTATGATTATACAATTTCCTGTTTTCCTCGGCAATGAGTTATGGCGCGCTTGTCTGGGAAACCACAACGCTTGACAATATAAAAAATTATTGCGTTTGCAGAAACGTGTTATCCGCATTACTGCAAAAATCCCTCGTTATTCACACACAATGCCGAATTGTTTAAGAAATTTAACATATTTGGTATAGAGTCTTTATATTTTTATAGACTAATCCGTCATTACAAGTCGGAAGTAATTAAACACGACAATTCTTTAGGAGCGCAAGTCGCCCTTGCTACGAACTATCCTGTGTATTGTACACAAAATCCGGAAAAGTGTACAGTTGATGTATGCCGCACAAATTACGGGAAACAAATGTTGAAATATCGTCTGCCAGATATCCTGAACGAACTGTCCGGGGAAGATAACCGAGATGTCTTCAGCAAATCGTTCAGGGATCTACGCAGTATGTTTCTCTAAACTAGGAAATGTACCTAGAAATATAGTGAGTTTCTTTGTTTTGTTTTTGTGAAATAAGCACAGTTACAGCAATGTGTGTTATTTTGCTCTCGTTTTTTCTTCACTTCACATTCTTGCCGTGCATTTTTTATTTTTAGCCACTTCTGTACACTCTACTTTTTCATGATCCGGAAACCTCGTTTGTTTGCCTGTTGTTATCTGCATTTTTCGTTTCTTTTTCACGCCTTTTTGCCTTGTGGGCAGCTGCGTTTTCTGCTAATTCACTGCCTGCATTTCATACATTCCGCGTTTTCCACTGTATACCTTGTAAGGAGCACGGACCTCGTCAAGCCACCTTTGGCATTTTGTCCGTGCCCCTAAGCATCTCAGGATGTTTCAATAAACTGATTTGATTTGATTTAGTTTCGACTAGGATGTCATTATCCGCGTTTGTTACCTCACCCACTCTCCCCTCTTCCTGTCTCCATACACCAGCACCAATCACTCGCCTTGTCACAGCTGGATGCTCTCCCCAACTTAATTTCAACCAGTTATAAACCCAACAAACAATGGTTGCACTGTTCGCTTGATGCTCGTGAGGCGAAATCTGGGAACTTCATCTCAGCGCTAATAAATATTTACAGGTTAGATTTACTAAATCAAAGAACATTAGCGATTCTACGCAGAAAGATGGCGAAACCATTCTCTTAAAGCAAATTAAGCTAATTAGTAAGGCGTTCTACTCTCCGTTGATTTGCTTTTTTCTACCCCTATCGATATAGGTTTCAAGGAAGCGGGCAAAATGCTGAGCCTAGTTGCACAGACCCTTCGTGCTGCCCCTCATGTTCTTAAAGGTGCCAAATTATATGTCACTGTTAATACCACACTTAGAGTATGCGACCTCAGTGTGGGATTCGCAATTGCCAAAAGCGATTGATAATTAAGTTATCAACATCATCATCACCAGCCTGACTACATCCACTGCAGGACAAAGGGCTCTCAATACCTCTCCAGTTAACCCTGACCTGTGCCAGCTGCGGCCACCCTATCCCCGCAAACTTCTTAATCTCATCCGGCCACCTAACCTTCTGCCGCCCCTTTCTAAGCAAGCTTGCCTTCTCTTGGAATCCACTCTGTTACCCTTAAGGACCAGCGGTTAATTATCTGGACCTCGCATTGCATGTCCTGCAACACATGGGCAAGTTTTGCAAATAAATAAAATGCTGCAGACTTGAGCCCGAGCAAACACTGACAGTTCCCTACTCATCCAAGGCTGGGTTTGCCGCCTCATGGAGACTATCAGTGAATCCCAGTACGCGCCATTGTTGCGAACTTGGTGAAGAGGAACCCCTAGGTAGTGAAGGGTCCCGCAGTCCAAGGCTATGCCTTCATAATTACTTGGCGTTGTACCCCCATGGCCCAACCAAAACTCCTTGGATTTATCTAGATTAAGAGCCGCACCTCATACCTCGCAAAACTGTTCAGTCAAATGTCATGCTTCAAGCACACTCTTTTTGTCCGAACAAAAGAGGGCGACATCATCTGTATAGTTTGAGATCTTAATTTCCATTGCGCCAGGGAGAAACCACGGATAGTTGTGCTGTTAACAATACTTAGGCAAAGGGATTCAAGATACGGGGCAAACCACAAAGGCAATAATGGACCGCCTTGGCGAACAGATAATTTTAATGGAATAGGTTTGGTTAGCTATTGGTTAACAATTAGCCTTGTATCGGACTCATTATAGCATAGTCTTATGCCCCTAATCAAAACATCTCCAATATTTGCCTGCTCTAAGACCGCAAACAAGAAATGGTGACGAAAATTATGAAAGCAAGGCTGAATGGTGGGCCACTTGGTATGACATGTCGAAGAATAATTTTTACCAGCCTTCCAGCGTTCCAGCCTTGTCCTGTGTAGGTTCTCCTCTTTTTCCTCATATTTTTTCGGCTGGTAGAAGCAATTCTTGAACTTTGTCAAAGGCCTTGGCAAGGTCAATCTGAATTAGAGCTACTTGTCCAATCTCATCTGATACCGTCTCCACTACTGAACGTGCAACATGAATATGCGTTTGGGTGCTGCGGCCTCTGATACCGCAGACCTGATGCGTGCCTATTAAGTGAGCGACAGATAGCTGCAGACGATTGCAAAGAACCTTTGCAAAATGTTTGTAATCTACATTGCAGATGGAAATTGGATGATACCCCTCAACCGTGCTCAACCGATTTGTATCTGTGCTTTTTGGAATTAATATAGTATTCACAGAATAGAAAATGGGGGGGGGGGGGCAAAAACTAACATCGTAAGAAGCCTGGAAAATCTCCATCAAAACAGGCGCTAGGAATTTCGAAAACGTTTTATAAAACTCGGTTGTAATGCCATCTGGCTCAGGAGATTTCTGCGCTGTCAGGTCGAAAATGGCAGATTGAATTTCGTCCAAAGTTATAGATAGGCCCTGCCCACTACAGCACGCTGCTCATCGTCAAGTCGAGGAAAGGCTTCGAATAAACGACTGTAATCTGATCTCACATTTATGCCCGCACAACCCCCAAACAACTTCCGATAATAGTCGAAGAAAGCCTCAATAATACCAGGACCACCACTGTATGTGCAACCACCATTCTGAACTTCGAATATTTCTTTAGCAAAAGCAGTCTGCCTTTCATCACTCAGGGGCCGACGAGATGGTTGCTCATCCAGAAACCTTCGGGACCTACACCTTATCAAGGCCTCCTTAATTGTATCTTTCGAGTTTAAAACTGCTGAAGCCCTGCTTTTACGGCAGTGATACCTTCTACATAGGCACCTGGGGTAATCCTCTCTAACTCATGTAGCTCAACCAAAGTATGGCCGAGCTCTCGAAGGAGATGTCTCTTAGCCAAGTTTTTTGTTTCTTTTTAAATAAGTCCCATTTTTGCAAAACTGAGAGATCACCGCGTGACCATGTGTCCTTCAAGCAAGTAGATACAGCACGTTTGAAGATTTCATCTGAGAGCAGACAGCTATTCAACTTCCGCAGCTCCCATCGAGGGTGGAGTATGGGCCACTGTACCTCTATATATCTAAAGAGACACCATGCACTGATCACTGAAGAATATGGGCCGCACCCAGTAACCAAAAACGCTGGATAACATGTCTGCTGAAATGTGAATCCTGTGAAGCCGAGCACTAGAGGAGCACTGATAATGAGTGAAATGGATGTTATCTCCCTTATCTTGCCCAACATCCACCAGGTTGTATTCGCATGCCAAATGAGTAAGTAAGCAGCACTGAAGTCATAACGCTTACTTAACACTGCTGGGTCTTCATCCCTATGAACACAATTGAAATCACCCAACAGCATAATTTTACGATCCGTGGACAAATGGTCGACTAGTGACAGGAAAAATAGTCTCCTATCACGCTGCTTTGCAGGGGCAGACACACAAATAATTCGCCACAGTACAGGCGAAATTGCGAGGTCGCAGCAGATAAGTCGCCCGTCATCATCTGTGCGATAGGATATGTCAGTAATCCCCAGTGTGTTGGTCAGGAATAGCATGCACCTTCCTGATAAGCCACGAAGGGTCCCTGGTTCAAGCGTGTTAGAGGGGCACGAACTGAAAGCGTTGTGGTGTGTACGACGGTAAAGTGTGTTGGGGGATGTGTTGCGACGTTAGACAACGATGGCATGCAAAAAAAGTTGCCGACATCATCTAAGGGTCATGTGATAAGTGTCACGTGACAGCGATGACTTGCAGAAAAAGTTTCTGACGTCATCCAAGGGTCCCGTGATAAGCGTCATGAAGACAACGATGTCTTGCAGCAAAAAATTGCTGACGTTCAAACGGAAAAGCTTTCGCATTTCTCCAATGCAGCAGACTTCAGTACTCTCGAATTTTTTTTGTTCACTCATTCTATCGTCAAAGACCAAGTAAGTTACAATGGGTTAGATGAAGTTAAACGAAGAAGAAAATATAGTCTTTATTCTGAGAAGCAAAATCACCTTTTCTTGAAGGGCGTAATCTTTCCTGTGGATTGCGAAAACTTTGATGTCTTCAATAGCTGAAACATCCGGGAGAGGGAAGATGATTGCTTTCAACGGGCGCCATAGGAATGCAAGGCAGAAAGTTCTTTTTTAGCACGTCTGACGGTGCCAATCTTGCGACGATGACGATGCATCTAGAAAATGTATTGAGGTGACAAAATGAAATCAACTGGAATGAAATGATTATGCGTCTTATGAAAAGGGTTAAGGCACATATTTTCAGGCTTAATGTAAGTAAGGTTCATAAGTTAGGCGTCATGATTATAATGCCGGTGGCAGGATTATAATTTGAAATGGCAGAAGGATAAAGAGAACGGAGTTATTCTGTACAAGTTACAAAGAATG
Organism: Amblyomma americanum; assembly: GCF_052857255.1. NCBI lineage: Eukaryota > Metazoa > Arthropoda > Arachnida > Ixodida > Ixodidae > Amblyomma > Amblyomma americanum. The sequence continues at coordinate 125,854,437 of NC_135503.1, forward strand.
TACACGTATCTTATGCCTGGCATTCTCATTTTGGACGTATAAGTGTTTAGCGAAGGAGACATCTACGCGAATATTGAACAGGCGACCAATTTTGAAGCAAGTAGTCAAGTAGGCGATTAGCGCTCTTAATAACGTACTAATACCGGGTACACCGCGTTAAGTTGGGCGTTGTATCATCACCTGAATACTTGTATGAACTTCAGGATTCAAAAGAAATGTCGTTAGAGTGTTTGTCTGTGATGCGGGGGATATGGGAGGGTTACAGAAATATTGGAAAAGGATATGTATTCACGATTAATTCCGCTCCCCACTGTTTTTACCAGGTATAGGCGGCAGTAACTGTCATTAATAAAAGCAGCGTAAAGGCTGAGAAAATGGACGGAAAGACACAGGACGAACACTGCGGTATTGTATCATTAACGCCAAACTCTAGAAGGGTACAATGCCATTTTCACAGTATTTTCCGAAAGGACACACGGCCCGTCGCGAAACACGCACCTATAGCTTGTGCACGGCTCATCTTTACCGGCACAGGTACCGACGATACCGACAGAGGGCACCGAAATTGGCATGAACAGCTTTCGTACGAAGGTCCGTCAGTTGCCCCACACCGTTGTGCTGCAGCGGCTACTCGCCCAGGACAATTAGTGCTTAGCGCCTTCGGTTACACCATCTCCACACAAGCACGCAGCTTCACGCAGACTTCACTGCCGCTCCCGGCGGCTCTCCGGCAGCGCCTTGATCTGTCCAGACACGCGAGGAGGTGATCGTTCCTATCTGCGAGCATGTCACTTTGCTCGTGCCTATCCGTGTTGCTCGTGGCTAGCCGAAAGGCGTTGAAGCAGCAACGAACCATGCCACAGGGTGTAGCGTACAACACTCGTGCTCCCGGCGGCAAGAGCAGCGAGTTACATAAGGAGCGGATTTTCCGGCTTTTCAAGGATAAGGAGCTGTTAGAAGATCCCGCGGCTGTGTCAGTACACGCCATATTTGCGTGGGCCCAGAGGCCGTCCGCCGCTCGCTTGTTCCAGCGTGGGAAAGCGGCGCAATTCCTTTCGCCATGCTGCTCGACTCGAAAATACGTAGTGATTTTGATTTGGATATAATATTAGGCGAAATTACGACCCGTAGCACTTCTCTACGCTACAGAAACACTGGACGAACAAGAGGACGGTGGACCATATGGAGTGGCCACACCGGCTTGCTGAGATTATTTCAATTGAATATGTTTGGATAAGCACCGCGCGTTGTCTGAGAAAAAAAAAAGCCAGCAGCGCCAAGCAGAAAGTCGAAAAGTTGCTGAAAAACTGGAAAGAGAAAAAACATTAACTAGACGTTCACTGACAGCATCCTGGACTCCATGCTTCGGCGGAGTCGAGCAATGATCCCCGCAAAAGGCTTCGTGTGAAGTACTGGCGCATTCGGTTATTGTGATAAGCCATTCATGAAATTGTTGCCTCACTTTGTAATTGAAAAAAAGAACATAGAATCGCCGATACCTGCACGGAGCGCCGAAAGCAATTCTTCAATAAATCTGCTGTGGGAACAAACTATCGCTTAGTATAATAATCAACATTGGCTGGTAATATGTAAAAACTACAACATTGCCATCCCACCAACCATGTGCAAAAATTTAGTGTGACAAAAAAAGTTGAATTCGAAAAACTGAAATAGCTTATCTTTTTGTTTAATGCTGTATATCTGGGCTACATTTAGTGCATAGGAACGCAGCTGGAGCTAGCAGTATTGAAATTCAACAGAGATGCATGAGCATTTAAGGTGCGTATTAAACACGGCGATTTTCAGCACAGTGTGTACGTGCTTCTCGTTGCGGGGTACGCGCCTATATTGTGTGTGCCGTGGGTATCAATGCGGGGTTTTTACAGAGCAGGTCGGAAAAGCTACGGCTGACATCCATGAATTAAGAGGCAGGAATAGGCTTCAAGGCACCATCCAAGAAGTGCAGTTGTCGCTTCCGCATCAATAAATTTGGCTTCCCCTGCACTTAACCACGAAGGTTCGAGCTGCGTTGTATCGGTACGCAGGCAGAATAGGGTTCGATATCTTTACAGAAAATGAAAAGCAATTTTAGCGTGACAGGGTTAAAATTGGCTGTTTTGATTTCTATGTGATGCATTTTTGTTTTGTTTGTGTGTGTATTCAGAGACGATTTTTTTTATTGACTTATGTGTATAACTATGGTTTTAAACATGTTCTGTATTACTTATTTAGCTCTTCAGTTTCGTTTTCTTTTTTCCACTCCTGTTACAGCCCCTTAAGGAGGCTGACAGTATGTATCACTGGGAACGGCGGCACTATGAGGATGCAAGTGTCTAACCCATTCGTGTTCACTCCGCAGATGTGGCTCAGCGCGCTTCTGTGCGCTTTCATCGGACCCGCAAGCCCGCCTGTTGCCGATGCGGCTGCCCACCACAGAATCCTGAAAGAACAAATTTTCCACTCGGCGGCTACACGCTCCGTGGGATGTGCGCATGACCCGTGGACAACGCCCCCGAGCTTTCCCACTATATATTGCCCTCCGACAAGCAGCACGGCGGCACTATGAGGATGCAAGTCTCTAACCCATTCGTGTTCACTCCGCAGGTGAGGAAATGTCACGGAAAATGCTTTCGTTCCAATGACCCCTTCCTATTTGTGCTGCCGTGCCCAAGTGTCTGCTGCCAAGTTGCTCTGTTCTTCAAAGAACTGCTTTTACTGGCCGGAGATGTCGAGCTCAATCCAGCCGCCGAACGGTCCCAAATCGCGAAGCAACTGAAAGTAATTGCAATAGATATAAAAGACATAAAAGAAAAAAGACTCACCGACATTGAAGACAAAATAGACGACCTGTCAGCGCTAGAATCTAAAGTCGCCTCTTGCCATGACCAGCTTGCTTCATTGAACCGCCTAGTTGTAGTCCTGGAGAACAGGATTGAAGACTTGGAAAAATGCAGCAGGAGGTCAAACTTAATTGTTTACGGCCTCCCAGAAGAGGGAGATGAGACTAGGGAATCACTGGAAAGCGCTATTAATGAAAAGATTATTGAAAAAACGCTCGGACACGGCAAAGTTGAGATATAGCGAATTCACCGCTTAGGAAGGCCAGCACCGAACAAAGTTAGGGCAGTTATCTTTAAGCCTCTGGATTTGCGACGCAAGGGTGAAATTATGAAAAACACTTTCAAACTTAAAAACAGCTCGCTTTCTCTTGGTGAAGATTTTTCACACAAAGTCAGAGGTATTAGAAAAAAGCTCTGGGACAGTTCGAAACCGAAGCGTGATAAGGGTGATAAAGTATCTTTGTCCTTTACCAGGCTATTCATAAATAGTCAGGCATACATCTGGGATGATAAAAACGACAAGGCACCATTACAAAAAAAAAAAAAACAACGGAGAAGAACCGCTTCGCCACAGGACTCGCCTTCAGGCGCAGTCGAAAACAGGTCCCCACTGAACTCAAATGGCATACTTTCCCCCGCTCCTATCTATTTGGTTGCACAAAACAAGCGCATTAACGACAGTAGGGCCCTTTTAAAGCCCGAAAAACAGCTCAGAATAATCAGTGTTAATGCCCGAAGCCTTGTAAATAAGGCGGACGAATTTGAAATTTTACTGCTCGAATACGATCCCCACATATGCGTTATAACAGGAACTTGGCTATATAATGATATAGGTGATGACGCCGTATTTCCGCCCTCATACAAGGTATTCGGGAATGACAGGCCCTCAAGGGGCGGCGGCGTAGCTGTTATTGTCAAAAACCAAATTGAATCCGCCTTAATCGAAGACGTCCCCGATCTTGAATGCCTTTGTCTTAAGTTGTCGTGCTGGGGAAATGGTTTCATTTTTTATGCGCTTTATAGGCCCCCTGACGTCAACGATGATTACTTAGTCAAATTTCAAATCCATATGTCAAAATACACAAAGAATAAAATACTGCTGATCGGCGATCTGAGTCTTCCAGGTGTTGACTGGGACCGCCTTGAATGTATAGGCTCTAAGAAACCTGTGAATGCTGTCTACAATATTATGTTCACATATGACTTGGTCCAGATTGTACGCCAGCCGACTCGTGAATCCCGCAGTCGCGATTCTATATTAGATTTGGAATTTGTACCTCGTGCTCTTAGTGACTGCACTGTATCGGTTGAGCACTGTTCTTTTGAGCATTGCTGTACCTTTTCACGCGCGCAGCGTACGCAAACAGCAACATGTATGTACAATCACAGATTATACGCGCGCTGATGATGCCCTCATAATACACCACTTGGAAACGTGCCTTATATATTTTGATGGAACGGACGCTTGGGCACTTTGGATCAAATTCAAGGAAATCTGCTATTACTATCTAGATAATTTTGTGCCTACAAAGCGCAAAAATGTCCGTAAGCAAACGCCTTGGATGAATCGGAACATTATTCACCTTAAGCGCAAAATAAAATGGCTGAAAAAAAGAACGCGTGCAACCAGATCTGATCTCGGAGCTTAAAGGGGCACTCGCTGGCGTGGTACGCAAATCAAAAGATTATTACTTCAAAATATCTCTCCCAAACTTCATAAAAAATGACCCGAGCAAATTCTAGGGTTTTATAAGTGACGCAAAGAAACCGGTTTCTGAAGTATTAGTTGCTCATACATTAGTAAATGATCAAGGGGCCATTGCTCACCATTTCAACGAATACTTCAACAGCGTGTTCACGGTGTCACAACCATACACACTTGATGCTGCACCTGCCTATCCCTCTGAAGCGAATTTTATTACTTACGAAGGTGTGCTTTCAATGCTTCTAAACTTGAAAACTAAAACATCGTCCGGCCCTGACAATATTCCAAACATTTTTCTCCGTAAATATGCCGAATCTGTTGCCAAGTTTCTTGTTATTATGTTTCGCACCTCATTGTTGTCAGCGAAAGTGCCAAGTGAATGGAAGACAGCCCGAATTGTGCCAATTTTTAAACAAGGTGACCGACTCATTTTAAAAAACTACCACCCTATATCATTACTTTCGTCCTGCTGCAAGATGATGGAGCATGTTATCGCAACCCGCATTAACGAATTTTATAGTGTAATTCGGTACTAACAAATTTCCAACACGGTTTCCGGAACGGTTACTCTACCTTGACGCAGCTAGTATCCGTAGTTCATTCCTTTGCCTCAGTACTAGATATTAATGGTCAGATTGATGCAATCTTTCTAGATTTTAGCAAGGCGTTTGACATAGTCCCCTACAGCAGACTTATATAAAAACTACATTCCATTCGCCTCCCGCATATTCTTATTTCTTGGATAAGTAATTATTTAAATAACCGAAAACAATACGTCGCTCTTGGTGGACAACAATCCGGCTTTCTTCCTGTTGCGTCTGGTGTGCCCCAAGGAAGCGTCCCGGGGCCTTTACTGTTTTTACTGTACATTAACGATAGTGCCAATGAAGTTGTGCCCGGTGTTCAGATCAGACTATATGCCGATGACTGTGTGTTATTTCGCGAAATCTCAAGTGCTCGTCATCAAATAGACCTGGATAATAGCCTCACTAATATAGTGAACTGGTGCAGTCGTTGGGGGATGGCTTTAAATCCGGACAAGACTGTTTCTCTCTGCATTACTCCTAAAAGGAATCCGATAAAACATGCATATATTCTTGGGTCATCCCCGCTTAAGGAAGTGCCGAAAAGAAAACTCTAAGCTTACGCCGCAAAACACCAGGCCACCTTACCCCTGCATGAACCTTCCTTCCAAAACATCATAAGTCTGGGAGGCACACACATGCACCCAGACAGGGGAGCCAGCTAGGCGGCTCTTGCAGGGAAGCAAATACTCCCCGCACCAAAGCGCATTGTTCACGAAACAGATTTCGACGACTGTGGTAATTCGGCGTGGCGGTCCATCAGGCGGCTCTTCCAGAGACTAAATAGTCCCAGCAACATAAATAGATCATATGGCACAGTGCTGTTTTTCTCCGCGGAGAAAAAAAAACGAATACTGTAGGGTGTGATGTCAATGTCCTTCGTAATTGTTCGTTGTAAAATGTCCCAGAAGAACATAGCATCAATGCACAGAACAAAACAAAGGTCAATTGTCTCTGGTGTATTGCATAGGCGGCAATTCACCGTCCATGGCACAAGCGTCTCCTTAGCATGAAGCCATGCCTTCACGGGCAGCGTTGACGTGTGCAACTTAAAAAAGCATGTCTTCGCGGCAGACGAAATGCACTTTCGCCTAACAAGTTTTTAAACAGTGGTGTTAAGGAACTCCAGGAAAGGTTGCCGATACAAGGGTAGAGGGAACAAATACTCTGCACGTGTCTGAGTCATCCGCCTTCTGGAGAGGCTATACAGGTTGTCTAAAGTAAAGCGCACAGTGATGAAATTGAAGGTGTTAGCAACTTTCTTAAGGAATCCCCATAAAGGACCCTCCCGAGTGTGTCCCGTCGGTGCGGATAGGAAAGGCAAATGAGCACTGAGACGCCTAATAAGCACGGCTACTAAAAAGGGGTGGTTTGTTTTAAAAAAGAAAAAAACGCGAGACAAGCTGATGCACGAATAAGTGAACAAGGCCGATTCCACCAGACTCTGGGGAAAGAAATAGGTTATCGCGACGCATGGGTTCTCATTGGGAACGCCATACGAAGGCAGCAAATATTATTGGCATCACCTGTACTTTCTTCCTCGCACAGTGGAGAACCTGCAGCACATAGGCAAGTTTTGCAAATAAAAAAAAAGTTGCAGACTTGAGCCCGAGCAAGCATTGATAGTTCCCTACCCATCCAACCCTGGGTTTGTCGCTTCATGGAGACTATTTGAGAATCCCAGTAGGCGCCATGTTGCGAATTTGGTGAAGAGGAACCCCTAGGTAGTGAAGGGTCCCGCAGTCTCAGCTTATGTCACCACAATGACTTGGCGTTGTACCCCAATGGCCCAAACAAAACCCCTTTGATTTATCTAGATTAAGAGCCGCACCTGATACCTCGCAAAACTGTTCAGTCAAATGCACCGCGCTATGAAGGCTCCTGGGGGCGAGTTGACAAAAGCTGACCGAGTGAATGCGTTGAACTCTTGAACTTCGGGAAGTGTCTGTGTGTACCGATGCGTACATGAGCAATCCACCGGCAGCACTGCAACACGCTGCCCCGTTCCACCCTTAAAGGCGAACCATAAGCGTCTTCAGTTTTTGAAAGCGCTTTGTAAACAAATCAAAACAGTCGCCTTGATAGTCGCAAGCACCGGATTTTCCGCACTATATTCCGCACCCGGTGTATGGTCCGCCGAGGCTAATTTTGGCCTAAAATGAGAGGTTTTTGCTTGATAGTCCGCACCCGATTTCAGCTGAAGATTGGTCTAACAGATTTTTCCTAGATGTGTCACAGAAGCAGTCTAGGTTTTCCTCATATTTTTCAGGGAAAAACGCCACATCACCTAAATTTTTTATCGCCATCAAATTCTTTCCTGCTCGGTTCGACATTACTGCTTGTGCACGCTCCCCCACACTGAGCTCGAATGCTGCCAAGAAGGCTGTTCGTCTTATTGTTGCTATCGCAACCGTTTTTCAAGAAGGACTACGACGCCTCCGACGTTATTCATCGAGGTTTTTCGCATGTGTCCGCAAAACCAAGCACTAAAACGCAGACACCTAAAGTACCTCCAGGAGCATTTGCTTGCATATCGGAGCTAATTGCATTTCGGAGCTCATTTCGCTACGCGATTTAGCAGGGCAAAATGTCTCAGCCGCATTCGGGTCGCGCTTAATTATTTCAACAGCCAGGCTATTCTTCTTCGGATATGACAAAAGATATTTAAAAAAATAATTCATGTATAGTCCGCAACCACAGATAGTCCCCACTATATATGGCATCATCATCATCATCATCATCATCATCATCATCATCATCATCATCATCATCATCATCATCATCATCATCATCATCATCATCATCAGCCTTACTACACCCACTACAGGGCAAAGGCATCTCCCATGTCTCTCCAATTAACCCTCTCTTTTGCCAGCTGCAACCACCCTTTGCCTGCAAACTTCTTAATCTCATCCGCTCACCTAACCTTCTGCCGCCCCCTGCTACGCTTACTTTCTCTTGGAATCCACTCCGTTACCCTTAAGGACCAGCGGTTATCTTGCCTTCGCATTACATGCCCTGCCCAAGCCCATTTCTTTCTCTTGATTTCGACTAGGATGTCATTAACCCGTGTTTGTTCCCTCACCCACTCTGTCCGCTTCCGATCTCTTAACGTTACACCTACCATTTTTCTTTCCATGGCTCGCTGCGTTGTCCTTAACTTAAGCTGAACTTTTTTCGCTCGCCTCCACCTTTCTGCCCCGTAGGTGAGTACCGGTAAGATAAAGCTGTTGTACACTTTCCTCTTGAGAGAAATTGGTAAACAGCCACTCATGATCTGCGAGAATTTGCCATATGCGCTCCACCCCATTCTTATCCTTCTAGTTATCTCCCTCTCATGATCCGGATCAGCTGTCACTACCTGCCCTAAGTAGACGTATTCCGTCACACTCTCGCTGACAGTTGTGAACTGTTGTTCCCTTGCTAGGCTGTTGAACATTACCTTGGTTCTCTGCATGTTAATTTTTAGACCAATCGATCTGCTCTGCCTAACTCATTGATCATGATTTGCAGTTCACTTCCTGAGTGACTCAGCAAGGCAATGTCATCAGCGAATCGCAGATTATTTAGGTATTCTCCATTTATTCTTATTCTCAACTGTTCCCAATTCAGGCCTCGGAATACCTCCTGTAAAGATGCGCTGAACAGCATTGACGAGATCATGTCTCCTTGCCTGACGCTTTTCCTTATTGGAATTTTATTGCTGACTTTATGGAGGACTATAGTAGCTCTGCAGTTGCTATATATATCTTCAAGTATTTTGACATAAGGCTCTTCTACCCCCTGATTACGCAATGCCTGCATGACTGCTGATGTTTCCACTGAGTCGAATGCTTTCTCGTAATCAATGAAAGCTATATATAGAGGTTGGTTATATTCTGCGCATTTCTCTGTCACCTGATTGATAGTGTGAATATGGTCTATTGTGGAATATCCTTTACAAAAGCCTGCCTGATCATTTGGTTGATTAAAGTCTAACGTTGCCCGGACTCTATTAGCGATTACCTTAGTAAATACTTTGTTGGTAACGGATAGTAAGCTGATCGGCCTGTAACTTTTCAAGTTCTTGGCGTCTCTCTTCTTATGAATTAAGATAACGTTTGCATTCTTCCAAGCTTCTGGTACAGTCGAGGTCATAAGGCATTGCGTATACAGGGTGGCTAGTTTTTCTAGCACGATGTCCCCTCCACCCTTCAACAGCTTTGCTGTTACCTGATCGTCCCCAGCTGCTTTTCCCCTTTTCATTGCTTCTAAGGCTTTCTTTACTTCATCTTTTGTTACTGGTGGGATGACGCATTGCTGTGCACTGCTGTCTTTCTCATTAACGCTCTGATTATATTGGCTACTGTACAGGTCTGTGTAGAACTCTTCGGCTACGTTAACTATCTCTATCTTATCCACATTGCTAATAACATTGCCCTGCTTGTCTCTTAATGCATACATCTGGTTTTTACCTATGCCTAGTTTCCTCTTCAGTGCTTTTAGGCTACCTCCGTTCTTTAGAGCATGCTCGATTCTCTCCATATTAAACTTCCTTATGTCGGCTACCTTGCGCTTATTTATTAATTTTGATAGTTATGTTAGTTCCATTCTGTCGGTAGGGTTAGACGCCCTCATGCTTTGGCGCTTCTTAATCAGCTCTTTCGTCACCTGAGATAGCTTCCCGGTATCCTGTCGAACTGTCCTACCGCCTACTTCTACTGCGCACTCCGTAATTATTGATTTCAGATTATCGTGCATTGTATGAACATCAAGATCGTCTTCCTCAGTTAAAGGCGAATATCTGCTTTGCAGCGCTAGCCTAAACTCGTGTGCTTTCCCTCTTACGGCTAACTCGTTAATGGTCTTCTTCTTCACTAGCTTCTTCCGTTCCCTCTTCAACTCTAAGCTTATTCGAGACCTTACCATTCTGTGGTCGCTACAACGCACCTTTCCGAGGACGTCCACATCCTTAATGATGCCAGGTTTAGCTAATCCATGGAAAACTAGGCATTTCTCCAGTCCCCTATGTGCAGTGTTCAGAAACGCGTAGAACTCGTCGTCATCATGATCACACCTTAGCACCATACTTCGCGCATACTAACACTTTTAAATTTTCTTATTTTCCACAAACAATTGACGAATGGAACGTCCTGCCTCTACAGGTGATATCAGCTGTTGATTTTGACAAGGCACTCTGTGAGCTATTTTAAATATATGTACTATATTACACAATTTTATTGTTCTGTGTTTTACGATGTAACTGTTTTTGTGTTCAGTGAATGTGTTTTTCTGCCCTCCCTGCCTGGACTCAAATGAGGGTCTGCAGCATTGTGGAAATAAAAAAAAAAGTGGATTTCATTTTTAGCACTAAAGGACAGACACATACTGTGCTATCGTGGATTAGCGAATAGACGAGAACTAGGTGTGGGATTCGTCAATAATCAGGATATAGCTGGCAACGTAGAGGAGCTCTATAGAGTTAACGAGAGGGTAGCAGCTATAGTAGTTAGGCTGAATAGGAGGTACAAGCTGAAAGTGGTGCAGGCCTACGCACCCACATCCAGCCATGATGACCAGACCGTTGAAAGTTTCTATGAGGACGTAGAATCGGCAATGAATAAAGTAAAATCGCAGTACACTGTACTGATGGGCGACTTCAATGCGAAGGTGGGCAAGAAACAGGCTGACGACCACGCGGTAGGTGACTATGGGATAGGCTCTAGAAATAGCAGGAGAGTTATTAGTCGAATTCACGGATAGAAATAATTTACGGATCATGAATACCTTCTTCCCCAAACGAGAAAACAGGAAGTGGACCTGGAAGAGCCCCAATGGTGAAACTAAAAATGAAATATGGCATATCAGCTTTTAAACCCGTATACCCCGCGGACTATAGTCAGAAAAATACGGTCGAAAATTTTGTTCGTGTGGGGTACGCACAGTATTGTCGCACAAGGCTAACCTATGCCATGCTGTGTACGTTTCCTCGTCAGCTCCACCTGAAGCTTGGATATCTCAATCCAAGCGACCGTTAACTGTCATGGCCATTCCTTGAAACCTCGACAGAAGTCGACGAGCGGCAGGTTGTTTGCGCGTAGTGAGGTGACTTGTTGCAGAGACAATAACGATGACATCGATGGTGTATGCGAAGTTTTGCACTTTATGGCACATTTATGGCACATAAGCAGCTAAGACTACAATTCGCCAAACACTGGGTTAAAATGTCTGTCTGCTTGTGTAATAGACAACTTCGCTAGAGTTGCTTTTACTTTCTGAGGTTACCTTCAGTGTTTGCTTCATATGTGTAAAATTAAACCTGCTAATTATGCAATGCATCTTTCAGCATATTTACTCTTGCATATGCGGGCCGCTAGGAAACGCTGAAAAGCCGATCTCGAAGCATATCCTAAACAATGCTTTTGGCAGACGGCGGACGGCGCTGCTGAAACACGGGACACAGAAGCAGCAAAGTGGTGATGCAAGACCGTAGTTAACGAGACTATGAACGTTGCATCGTCCCATATTTAGGAGAGGGCTGAGTTAAGATCCCAAAGAGGAGCCATTATCCTGCAGCGAGCGTAGTTAGGCTGATGCTTAAACTATTAATTTTACTTTTACACGTGAGAAAGTGACGCAACCGAATTCAGTAGCAGGAGCGAGTCTGTCGAACCCTTCTTCACTCCATTCTCTGCTTCCCGGCAAGTATCAATATAGGCCAGGTTCGGCGCCATTGTCCACAAAAATGCTTGGCGCAATAGACAGACTGCCATCTATGGATGACTGAGAATTAGACATGACTGCCGCTGTAACGGGCTCCTCGGAAAGCTCGGTCGCGTCGGCGACAGTCGCGAGTCCATCTCTGCTGACATCACAAGAGAGAGTGCGTGGCCACTGCACACAAAGACTCGTGGATGCGCAAAGAAGGAACACGGGCTCATTCTGCGCGACGCTGATGGAAGGAGGCTTCATACAGGGCACTCCGCATATCGTCAGACCACTCGCGGTCCACTCGAATTGTATAATCTAGAATGACCTCATTTCCCTATAGGAATCCGGCAGAAGGTCAGCCCTGACAGTTTCAACGCGGTCGGTGCTTCTGTCTTAAATAAGGGTTAACAGCTGCCGTGCAAATTCTTCCTCCTCGTACCGTTTGAGACGACACTCTTGCTGAGTCCAGAGCTCAAGTATACAGTTGCCGACGTAAGCTTGTTTGAGGCGCTACCTTCAGCAGTGTCGCTCACTGTTCCCCTGTCACGAGTGCGGCATTGTGCGACTGCCAGCTTCGGAGGCCTCCTTCGCATTCTTGATCGCTTCGCGCGGCACAATGTGCCATTCGACGGTTGCGGTACAAATGCCGGCGAAAGGGCACAAATTAACGCGTAGCTTCAGCTCTGGGACCTCGCCTAGGACTACGTATCCTGCACCTGACACGAGCCCGGCAGCGTGTTCCAAGCGCGCAGAGGCGAGGGGGCGACTCCTAACGGCAGCGCGGAATCCCGGAGGCTACTTCGGCTTCGTGCGCACCGTCGCGTACGTGCGCGGCCTTGAGGGGGCGATCGGCCGCCGATGCGCCACGAGCTCTCATTCGGGCTTCCGAAAGGCCCGCGAGGCTCGTAAAGGACGACGGGGAGCGTGGCCCCATTCTTCTGTTGGGAACGCGCGTATCAGAAAAGAAACGAAAGTTTGTTTTTACATACAATAACGAGTACACTAGAGAAAAAAATTGTTCCAATGTGTCTAGGAGAATATCCTCCAGGATAGCTTTCCTTTGTAAAGCTTTGTGGAGCTATGTGTACAATTGTATGGCTTTCCCCTGAACCAGCTGAGGCCCATCTAATCGCTGGGAACTATGTAATCTGATCTCGCCCCATGACCTGCTGTCGCCCCCTGCAACAGTTACTTTTCTTCAGCTGGGTGTGTTTAGGCAAGGATGGTAGGTCCCATCGTCAACCTCTTTCTTTACGCTATTTTTCCAACATGCAACAACTCCGACTCGCCCAGTTTTGTATCCTTGCTAAGTTCCATGGCCCCTTTCTCGTTTACAATGAAATTGCTTTATGTGATGGGTAAATGCGCCGACAGGGAGGAATGGTCCTTAGTTTTTCATAAAATGCTGTACTTTTGTTGTGAAAAAGTGGCATACAAAAAAGGTAGAAGTCATTTTTGAGACTTCTCAAAATGCAAGTTAGGATTCCCGTCGAAAAAAAAAATTGTAAAACATAATTTCAAGTAATCATATATAGACGTTTTTGTGTTGAATGCAGTGCAATAATAATCTTTCCTGTATGAAATTTCGTAGCAAAAAGTCGCGAACATCGCTAAAAAACTTTTCTATGCCGACAAGGAACGTGAAAGGCCGCTCAAGTTTTTCCTAGCCACATCTGTTCTTCGTACTACGTTCGGTAAGGCAAAATTCCTCCTTCTAGACGGGTAACTCTTTCTTTTAATAGGTGTCACAATCTTCTCTAATTCAAAAATTTCGAAAAATGGCCAACTCTGAACCGAATTTATAGAATAACCTTCATCATCGATTTACTCAAAATTTCCCAAAAGACCTAGTAATATTTACTCAACAATAAAGTGTTGCATTATATTGCTTTAAACTAATGTAGACCATATTTTGTTCGGTTACCGCTACTGGATATAGTCCATTAAAGAGAGCAACAGTCGCGCACTCGACTGTGAATAGCGTGCATGTGGTTACATTTTAATTAGCTCACAGGCGCAACGTCAGGAAATACGTTGGAAGCTTGTTTCCGCTTTTGTGTTATGTTATTAAATCAAAAGAATAATTATCTTTGTTAACAAGAACAGCCATTCGTCTTTGACTAGAACCCAGAAGAGGACGAATTTTTCATCAACTGTGAAGTTTCTACGAAAGCTGCACTGCTTTCCTTTATAGCCACAGGGCAGCGCTAATAAATAGCCTTCTCCTCTGTTACAAATTCATTCCACTTTGAGAGATTCCCCTAAAACACAATCTAGAACATTAATAAATTTGCTTCTTCACATGGCTTCTATAGGTCTGTATAATTTGATTCAGAATTCTGCTGTACTACAAAGGTATTTCAAAGTAATTTCGCTTCGAATCAGGTTTACAAGCACTCAGCTCGAGCTTCCGCAACCTTTTAATCAAGCAATGCCTTTTCAATAAAATCCTGACCAAATGGTCGCGAATTACTATAGTTGTTTTTTGTGTTTGGGGCACTTCAAAATGTGCCAGAATAGTCTCTTAAGTTTTAAAATATGAGGTCCTTGGCATACGTCGCCAAGAACGTGCCGCTTGCGTCCTCGGAAAGTGAAAGCGGTGTCGAAATTATGCAATTTTTCCAACAAAACAATTCAATTCAGTAGCGAGCACGAAAACCTAAAGGCAGCTTGCCGAGTGAGATGGTTAAGTAGCAAAGAAGTAATTATTGCTATTAAATTAGATTTGCACGAACGCCAGAGAATTACTCCCTACACCTGCACAAGATCTGTCTCAGCAGGATCTATGCCTGAAGGAAGGTAGAGCTGTCAACAGAAATTATTGATTTGCATTTTTTCTTTGGACCCGCCGCGGTGGCTCAGTGGTTAGGGCGCTCGACTACTGATCCGGAGTTCCCGGGTTCGAACCCGACCGCGGCGGCTGCGTTTTATGGAGGAAAAACGTTAAGGCGCCCGTGTGCTGTGCGATGTCAGTGCACGTTAAAGATCCCCAGGTGGTCGAAACTATTCCGGAGCCCTCCACTACGGCACCCCTTTCATCCTTTCTTCTTTCACTCCCTCCCTTATCCCTTCCCTTACGGCGCGGTTCAGGTGTCCAATGATATATGAGACAGATACTGCGCCATTTCCTTTCCCCAAAAACCAATTATTATTTTTTCTTTGTCCAATATCGAGCACTTGTGCTTAAAAGTGAACCATTGACAACAGGAAAAGCGATATCGTTCTCATGTGCGTTGCCACATCAAAGACCTCGACGCGGAGATTCACCCCTGTTTCCGACGACACGCCTCATGAGTCAGCTCACGTGCTTGGCTCTGTCGAAATCGCGGCACGCCATCAACACGCCTGTATATATCTATGCCCAAAGGCCATTTTTGCCATTGACCGGACTCCAACTCACTGTATGACCAAATATCGAATTCACGAGCTGCAACACAAGAAATATAAAGTTAAATATAAAGTTACAAAGCTGGCGTTTCTGCCACAGGCCACAGGAAATTTACGTGCAACGGCGATGTGTGTACTAGACAAGCACTAGACAACGTGCCCTCGGCTATGAGAGCATAGAAATAGCCTTGGCTTCGTAGGCGTACTTAAAGGAAAGCTAAACAATATCAACAGTCAGGGCCTTCGGCATAGTCAGCTTACTGCCTTTCAGGACATGATGGAAGAGCGGAAATGCGCAAAAAAAAAGCACGTGTTAACCATACTCCCCGAATGTAAAGATGTTTTATTCGTTTTAGGCGACGCTTATGAGTTCTACACCACCATTTCGGAGTGGAATTAGTTCGGGTCTAGCATATATAAGTTTTCTTTGCGCCATTCGTCGCAGTAATAGCGACATGAATGGTTCCCTTTTATTTCGTAATACCGTTTACAGAAACGAAGTCATGCGCCTCAAAAAGCTTTTTATTCGGAGATATTCGCGTTTCGTCTCAGTCATTAAAATTGAAGTGATAACTTCTGTGTAGGACACATTTCTTCGGCTGACGTTGCCTCGTTTAATCATCGTAACTCTAAAACACTCGATACACAAGAGACGACTGCATTAGGTGGCCATTATGTGCTGCCAATTTCCTGTGTAAAGAAACTCCGGGAAGTAATATTGTCCAGAATTACCTGAACCTGGCCCGTTTTGTACCTCAGCCTAAATTAAATGACCAGTTAAAAGTGCCTTTCACATATAGGCGTTGATACATTCGAAATGTCACCGTCTTCGAGCGCGTAGCAACCATATCTATGCTGGAGCGCGGTAATATAAAATTCATACCAAACAGCAGTAATTAAAGATTACCAGCAATAAATAAAGAATAAAATAACAATAGACAATATAAATACCGCTGAAACTATATGATTCCATAGCCACCATTGTAGCGCTGTTGGCAGCGCACGATACTCGACGTACGGAGGTCATGGGGTGAAATTCCACTGGTGGCATGTGGTTTGGGTTTCCTGTATTTTTCTTATCAATTATTTCTCAGCCACAAAAGCCTTACAAAACTAACTTTTTTTTCATCAACGTCACACATAAAAAAATGAAAACACTCCCCTATGCTTTCCTTGTTTCTGTTGCCTTTCTTAATATGAGGAAAATTCATGTAAGGAAGGACAGGATTTTTTTTTTTGCAGGCATTAGCAAGGCCCTGATAGAGTACGCGAAATAGGAGACTTGTTAACACTGAGAGTAATAAGAACGCATCTAAGAAGCAAAAAATATGCTACCAGGGTATTGTCCAACGTTTTGCCAAAGTGCTGACCAATTGAAACTGCATGCACCGAGTTCTAGGTCGGCTTCGTGACAGTTACTCCTTTGAACGAACAAAACCCGAACCCTCCCATATGCCGGTTGTTTAAACGAACACTTAAAGAGATGCTATAACTAGGGGATTGAAAGAACCCGAAGAGGTAAAATGTTTCCCGGAACAAACTGTCAGCTGCAGCGAACGTCACTGACTATAAAAAGTAATTGCAATTAATCAGCTATTTACCAAAAAAAAAACTGACATTTTATTTCGCACACTCTGGTGGTTAATTCGAATAGGAAGCTCGAAGCTAAGGACAAAAAGATGCCGTGTCAGTTTCTGAAACGAAGAAAAAGACATTCTCAAAAAACCTGCAGCGCGATGATTTGTTTTTGTTGCTGACGTTTACTCAGGACAACAAATCCGGCGCTTTTTCGTAGCGATACATTACGGTAGCATTTCGAGCCTTCAGAGTGTCTGCGCCGCCACGCTGTCACGTGGTTGGCCACGTGGTTGGTCACGTATAGCTGGTCAAGTGACCAGCCACGTGGTGTGGAGCAGCTGCTGGTGCCGGGGGCGCGCCGCGCAGCCGAAACCGAGCTGCCACAGCTGTAAGCATGCACCGTGTCAAGTGGTACGAAGATGAAGAAGGAACGCCCAGCGAAACAGAGCGGCGAAAGACTGACCTTGCAATTCAACTGAGCAAGTTCCACTCGGCCAGCTGCAGCTATCGCGTCACTCCAGGTTTAACCAGAGCTAAACCACCAGCAATTTTTTTTTCGCACAACACCAAAAGCGAGGACGTGAGGCGCGCAGGAAGTTCGGTGGAAGCGCAACGACCGCTAATAAAATAAACGAGTGCGTACGGCGCCTATTTCGAAGTGCCTGCGCTGCTTAGCGCAATACGCACATTGTTTTGCACCGCCGCTTGGCGCAGGGAAAAGTATAGTCATGGCCAACTGCTCAGTCGTTGTTTCTGAGAGTTACGGGGCAAAATAAAGTGCATGACACGACACAGTAGAGCAGCCGGTTTGAATTCGACGCCGTCGCCATTGTGACGCGTCATCAGCGGGCGTTTCTTTTATGTCCAGCCATTAACGAGGGCTTATAGCGAGCTTATACGCACATTAGCACGTTGGTAATTTACAAATGAAACGCGCCTCTTCTCGTCACAGTAAAAATGAAGAAGGCACGACCATATTTTGGAATTTGCTAACCGCTCTCGTGGGAAGCAAAGTTTTAATTTCGGGGTACGTGGCTTCTTCATGTCGAAAGGGAGTTTCACACAAGTGCTTGTAACGAACAAGGATTCCAGAGACTATTTCACAGTGATATCGGTGTAAAAGGCGTGCTCGAATAGGTCTCCAATCGCGACAGTGCAGCAGTGACACATTTTCAACACGTTCGCTGAAGCCTTCCTGGTGGGTATCTTACTGCATATGTTCGCAACTTCCGCCTTCAGTGTTTCCGGCGTTTTTACATGGCAAATTCCAGAGGAGTCAAGTTAGGTGACACGGGTACCTTCCAGTTTTCCTCAGCACTGAAGACTTTGAAGCATGCCCATCTTAGCAGTCGCCTCACGCGCACTGGAATGAGGGTTTTCTGCCACGAAAGCCAAAAGGTCGGCTTAAATCTCTTTGGTGATGGTCCCCTGTCTGCGCCGCGACTTTTCTTTCCCGTTTCTTTTAGCGTCCAGTAATTCCTCACTATTGTTATTGCGCTATGGCTTCCTCCATTATGCCATATTTGGTATACCTTGGCTTCCTTTCTCTAGTAGCTGCCCGTCGCTGCCAAGGTTAGGACCATGAAAGCTTCCTGCTCAGTCGAGTAAAGCATGCTCGTTGTAGGGCAAACGGGAAACTTCTTCGTAGCGGTTCTATGCGGTGCGACACTGACAAACTGGTCGAGGTCAAAAGCACCCACCCTTGGACACAGTGGGGAAAGAAAATTCAATTTTATAAATGAACGCTGCCTCGCACAATAAATTAAAAGTGCAGATATGCGAGACAAGATACTGGCGGCGTTATTATTTTTTCATTGCGCCCTCCTCAATTTGTAAGGTACGTGGGCGAATCACAGCTACTCTTTTCGGCAGAGCGGAAAGAACGGCGGGGGGGGGGGGGGCTTCTTCAGCGTGCCGCCTTTATCAAGTCGCGGGTAAGAGCGCTGAAATCACGGCCTATTTGGGCGCACAGAGCACGTCGTAAAGCAGTATTTTTTAACATTTCGCGACCTCTCTTTTTCAAAAAAAAAAAGAAAAGATCTACGCTAAGGCAGAAGTACCCGGGTACGAACCCGACCGCGGCGGCCGCGTTTCGATGGAGGCGAAGCTCAAAAATGCGATGTCAGTGGACGTTAAAGATCCCCAGGTGGTCGAAACTATTCCTGAGCCCTCCACTACGGCCCCTCTTTCTTCCTTTCTTCTTTCACTCCCTCCTTTATCCGTTCCCTCACGGCACGGTTCGGCTGTCCACCGAGATATGTGAGACAGTTACTGCGTCACTTCATTTCCTGAAAACGAATCTTCGCTTCATTTTACGCTAAGATCACCCCGTCGGAAGCGTTTGGACGGGATCACTCCAAAATTTTCCAACTGACATTTGAGCGTTTAAGGCCGCACTTACAAAGTTAATTTCAACTAATCAAGAAAGTAGGCAGCAGAATGAAAAAAAGCCTGGCTGGTACTTTACGTAGCTCCTAACAGCAATCACTTGATTCCGATTTCGAATAATTCTTTGTTAAAATCTTGCCTCTCCTTGGCTTGGACAGCCCGTATATATAATGTGGAAGAAAATCTTGCTGGGCGAGTTGGTGCATAGCTTTCTTGCACACGAGAAAACACTGCGTTGCGTTGCGCATACGAGAAAACGCACACCGGAAGGAGCAGAGGATGACAGATAGAGCGCTTTATCGGTCATCTTCTGCTCTTTCCTGTGTACGTGTTGTCGTGGGCGCAATGCCATCCCAAGAAAGCGTATATACACTGCATGCATGCGTGCGTGCGCTGGTGTGCGTGCATGTGTGGATGCGTGTGCACATATGCGAGGAAATTTTTACAAGGGCTGCATGGCGAACTCCTTTCTCCAGAAGCGGAGTGAGTGCGCGCCGACTTTAAAAAGTGTGAGGGAAGGTAACACAATCTCGCCGGTACTTCGCACTGCATGCTTGCAGGTGGCGACGATAGCAGGGTCTGATTGAGAGAAGCCACTCTTCATAACTGCTCACCTCTGGGGCAGAAACTCCGAAGGCAACCAAATGCGTGAAACAAATTGGGAAAACGGCCAGCTATTGAAAACAAAAAGGGTAGGACTATCGCTAATGAGTTGGAAGACAGCATAGTGAGGCAGGAAACGAACGCGAGCTCATGATATCTAATCTGAAATCAAGAATAACAAAAGGTCGTGGCCAGGCACATGGTGCTCAAGACAGGTACCCGGTGATCTTTTAGGGTAATGCAGTGGATTCTCAGAGTAAGCACTATCGAGAACAAACAATTTCGGGACGTAATTTCTTGGAAAAAAGTTTATTGCAGCTCCGCCTCGCTACACAGTCGCCTGACATTGTTACCGGAGGAAGGAACATTTATGTCTTTAAAACATTCATACAATATCAGGCGACTGGGTAGCGAGGTGGAGATACAATAAACGTTTTCACAAGAAATCGCGTCCCGAAAATGTTTGTCCCCAATAGTACACATAGCGAGGAGCCCATGTCCAACATTTCCGGACAAAAATTCCGGAAATTAGAAAATCGTAAGGCACTGCTGTGGGAATATTGAAGGTATCGGTCCCTTATTCTGATATGAAGCAAAATCTTTCTTTTGAAGTGTTTCCATCGATCACATCCAACAGTTAAGACTGCCATAGAAAACTAATGGGGAACGCTTTTCACGATCGCAAGAACGTTAAAAGAAAAAAAATTCAAGACTGCCGTTGGGTGATCTGCGGATATATTGATTGTTATAGTGAAATCTTACATTATGTGAACAAAAAAATGCGTTCATAAACGGCTTCCCGCTCAGAAATGCTTTTGTCCAGAATTGTTGGCCAGAGAGTAAAGGGGTCAGATGAGATTAGGAAATATGTGCGGGTAAGGTGCACGCTGCTTGCGCACAAAAGGGTTGACGGGACACCAGCGAGAAGAGCCTTTTTCCTGCGCTGTACATAACCGGACTAGTAACTTCTGGCTCTGTCTCTGTTGAGAGAAAAGTATATATATATATACAGGGTGTCCACGCTAACTTTAGCCGGGCTTTAAAAATATGCGGAGGCACTCTAAGGCGACGCGACCAAATGCATGTTGCTGGCTATTGCACGGAACAACTCACACTATTTTTGTGTTGTGCTTAATTACATAATTATTCGAGATTAATTCATCAACTTCGCAAGCAACGAAGATAGGCGAAAAAGCCCAATGAGAAAGTTGTAGAACGGTCCGCGAAACGTCCAACTGAACAGTTTCCAACTTTCCATCCATTACGTATCGGCTTCTTTCCGCTCACTGCAGATGCTCGCGAAATACAAAAAAAAATGCCACGTGACATGCCCGCTTGCGCGCCGCGATTGCAGTGCTCTGAAGCGTTCTACCGAACGAACAAACAGCTCATTTAGCCCGATGTGCTGCTGCTTAAAAAGGTAACAGGGCTGCGACGCAGGCGCTGGCTGCGCGGTTTACGCGAGCACAAGCGATAAGGACTGTGTCTGCTTGTCGCTATCAAGTGCCACAAGGAAAGCATACCGCTTGCCTATATCGCCAGCCAGCTGCTGCGTAGGTGCCCTGTCACTTTTTAAGCGGCAGCACACCAGGCTAAATGATCTGTTCGTTCCTACATGGAACGTTTGAGAGCACTGCAATCGCGACGCTCAAGCGAGCAAGTCACGTGGCATTTTTTTTTTTTTGGTATTTCGCGGGCATCTGCAGTGAGCGAAAAGAAGCCGATCCTATACAAAAATGTCCTATGGCCGGCTATAGACATTTGGCCCAAATAGCTATAAACCTTTCCTATTTTTATCTATAGCTGTAGATACAGGGTGATATATTTTTCTATAGAGAGCTTAAGTCAATTGTATGGTTCCAAAGCTATAGCTTCAGTGTCATAGATTTTTCAATAGCTGGCAATAAGCACCTCTGTGGGTGCCTATAGACGTTCATAAGAAGCCATAGACGGACATACCTTTTTCCACAGACGACCATAGGACGTTTTTGTATGGGACGTAATGGGTGCAAAATTAGAAACTGCTCAGTTGGACGTTTCGCGGACCGTTCTAAAACTTTCTCTTTGGACTTTTTCGTCTGTCTTCGTTGCTTGCGATGTTGATTTATTAATCTCGGCTAATTATGTAATTAAGCACAACACAAAAAATAGTGTGAGTTGCCCCGTGCAAATCAAATTGTTTGAAGATTAATTCTAAAAAGACAAAAATAATATTGTACTTTCCAAAAGGAAAGATAATTTCTAGGCCGTTGAACGTGTTCTTAAGCTCTGATATTGTTGAAATTGTAGATTCCGTTAAAATCCTTGGCGTTATATTCTCAAAGCATTTCACTTGGAAAGATCATGTTGACTATATCAGATCAAAAGTGTCTTCAGCTCTCTTGTTATGTTGCAGCTGCGCGGTACTCTTCCTGTCAAAGTTGGCTATTGCTATACAACTCATTAGTTCTTTCTCTTTTACAATATTGTTGTACCGTTTGGGGCACTACGGGTGTCACAAATTTATCCAAGCTTCACCTTCTTCAAAAAAGAGTTGTAAGATGCATTGCTGGTGTTCCTTATTGTTTCCCCACACATGACTTGTTTTTTAAAATATGAAATCTGGCCAATCTATAGTTTAAAAAATTATAGACTTTTAATGATATATAAACGCTCTTCACAAAGTGATGAACATTATATTAGTTATCTGGCAAAACTTAAGAATAACACGCATATCCTGCAGACTAGACATAGAGAAATTTGGTTTGTGCCGACGCCTAGGGCATATTACACCGAGCAGTCTCTTTCTTATACTGTTCCATTACTAAATAAATTGAACAAAGAATTGTTTGACCCCTTTCAGCATTCAAGTGATGTTATTAAGCGATTTTTTCTTAGCAAGATTACGTAATATTGCACTTAGTTTAAACCTATACCTGTTATTATTTTTTTTCGTTTCCCATGACCAGATATTTGTTTTTCTAATACCTATGTTTGTGCTGCAATGCATAGCGCTGCTTTTTTACAAAATGTTTTGTTATTTTGTTTCAGTGTTTATTTAGAAAATTGAAAATCTCTGCCTGTGTACTGTACTGCCAAGTTGATAAAGGGGGCAGGACCTCTGTCAAGCTTACGAGCTTTTAGTCCTGTCTCCTTCTCTGTCGAAGCGAAAAATAAAGACTGAATGTGTTAAATGTGTTATTAGCCTGCAACATGCATTTGTTCGTGTCGTCTTTAAGTGCCGCGGCATATTTTTGAAGTCTGCTTAAAGTTAGCGTGGACACCCTGCATATTACGACTGCGTCTGTGTATTGGTTTTCCGGCCTGTCATTTCGAAAACTTCGGTAAGCGCAGGCACGATTTTCCTGCTTCGTTAAACGGTGGGCAGTCTGCAACGACTGCGTCTGGCGCACTTTGCATTCTCTACGGCCATTCCAGAGCCCCACTCAGTCTCGGTAGTTGCTTCGCACTACAGTCACTGCGCCTACAGTTTGGAAGGATCCTTTCGGGAGTCACAACGCGGGCGGTCAGGCCGCCCGACCAAATGCCGCGACTGCAAGGGCACTGGCGACGCTAGTGCGCCTCTTGTCGGCGGAAGTGTGCTTCCCTTTTGCGAATACGATTTTTTCCACGAATCGTCCACGCAAAACCTTTCAAGCCCTAAAAGATACTTCAAAGTGCAGGGAGTGCTTCGGAGCATTCATAAGTGCACGAAAGACGTTCGCTGTTCCGTGGCCGGGGGTTGAGGTGGAGAACGTTGGTGCTGACTATGATCTGTGTCAAGGCGTGCACGGCGTGCATTCGGCCCGAAGGGATGTCGCGAGCTACCGCGAAAGGTGATCAAAAGAGAGGGCGCACAGTAGTATGTGAATCACGCGTCTCGACGTGTAATGCAGTCTGACGCAAGTACCAGGTCGTGCCAATTGTTCCTTGATGCTGCACGCGCACGGCAAGCCCCCGAGTGGAAGACGTGTGGTGGCCGCGTCGAGGAGAGAGGAGAGCCCGTTTCGGGTCTACTTGGCCGCCATCACGTAGAGAAGGTTCTTGCAGGGCGGCAAATGGTGATAACCTGCTAAGCCAGTCCACTATTCCCGTCATCGCCTTAGGTATCTTCCCGGACACTTCCTCTAAACGACCGAGTGCATAGGCAACGACTCAAAGCCTAGTGCGTACCGGAATCTCCGAACAACGCTAAATATATCTTAATTCAGAAGAAAAGGGACGTCCAGGAATTGAGAAATTACAGGCCGATCAGCTTACTCTCCGGTTGCCTAGAAGATATTTACTGAAGTAATCGCTATAGTAATATTACAGCAGCCTTATAATTCAGTCAACCAAAGGACCAGACTGGCTTTCAAAAAGGCTACTAGACAGTAGAGCATATTGATCATCATCAGTGATCAGGCGACGGGATAAAATTGGCTCCATTACACAGCCCTCATAGATTACGAGAAGGCATTTACACACCCCAAACCTCAGCAGTCACGCAAGAATTCGGAAACCAGGGTGTAAAGAGCCATTTTTAGACGTACTGAAAACTATATATGCATTTGTTTACAGAACAGCATTAGATCATTGGAGTTGATACGGCATAATAAAAAGCTCCGGGATAGTACAAGGCTGCGCGAAATAAACTGCAAATAAAATAAAAAAGAGGCAGGACAAAGGAGCAATGCAGCAAGACCGATGAAGCGAACAACTAATATAAAAGTTGAAGACACTACCTTCAGTCCGCAATCGTTAGCCAGAAAGAACAGTACATTCACCGTTACACTGGCCAGCCTAATTAGGCAGTCTCGCTCTAAAGGCACCACCTCAATCGGCAGCTTATTCAATTCAAATAGACTACGTTGAAAACGTGAATGCTTCGTAGTCTGCTCCTCGGTTATTTTCCCGCAGTTTGAAACGATGGTCTGCCCTGCTTGAAATACACTTGGCTGCTTTCAGATATTTTGCCTTTCAGTGATTGTATAATTATGATATTTTGAGCGCTGTAGTTTGAGGTTTTTCTGCTAGCGCCTGGTGTGTAGCGGTTTCAGTGTGATGTGTTTCCTGATTTCAGTTATAATAATGTGTACAGAGTACTACCTCGATATAAATCTGGCTGCGTGATTTTTTATTTTCTATACCTTCCTCCATAAGGTCAGCAATGAAATTCTAATAGGGAAGGGTGTCACGATCTCGCCAATGCTATTCACCGCCTGTTTACAGGAGGTGTTCCGAAGCCTAAATTTGGAACAGTTGGGGATAAGAGTTAATGATGAATACCTAAATAATCTGCGACTCGCTGACGACATTGCCTAGCTGAGTCACTCAGGAGATGAGCTGCAAATTATGATCAATGCTTTAGACAGGCAGAGCAGAACGGTAGGTCTTAAGATTAACAGGCAGAAAACCAAAGTAATGTTCAACAGTCGCCGAAGAGAACAGCAGTTCACAATTGGTAGCGAAACGCTGGAAGTGGCGAGGGAATACGTTTAGTTGGGGCAGGTAGTGACAGCTCATCCGGATCATGAGAGGGAAATAACTAGAAGGATAAGAATGGGGTGAAGAGCATATGGCAGGCTCTCTCAGATCATGAACGGCAGTTTACCAGTATCCCTCAAGAGAAAAGTGTACAACAGCTGTATCTTACCGGTACTCAGCTATGGGGCAGAAACGTGGATGATAACGAAAAGGGTTCAGCTTAAGCTAAAGCCAACGCAGCAAGCTATATTATATGCAAAGACAAATAATAGGTGCAACGTTCAGAGACCGGAAGCGGGCAGAGTGGGTGAGGGGAAGAACGCGGGTTTATGACATCCAAATCGAAATCAAGGGGAATAAATAGACTTGGGCAGGACATGCAATGCAAAGTTCAGATAATTAACCGATGCTAGTTAAGTGTAACGGACTGGATACGAAGAGAACGCTAGTGCAGCGAGGGGCGGCAGAAAGCTAGGTGGCGATTGAGATGAAGTTGGTGGGGATAAGGTGGCCGCAGTCGGCACAGGACGGGGTTAATTGGAGAGGTATTGAGAGCGCTTTCCCCTGCAGCGGATGTAGTCAGGCTGGTGATGATGATGCTGCTAACTTATCAATCGCATTTGGCAATTGCGGATCCCACACTGCGGATCCCACACTGAGGTCGCATATTCATAAATGTGGTATTAACAGTGACCAATAATTTGGCACCTGTAAGAACATGAGGGGCAACACCAAGGGTCTATGTAACTAGGCTGAGCATTTCGTCTGCTTTCTTGAAACCTATATCGATACGGGTAGAAAACAGCAAATCAACGGAGAGTAGTAGAACGCCTTACTATTTTGCTTAATTTGCTTTAAGAGAATGGTTTCGCCATGTTTCTGAGTAGAATCGCTAGTGTTCTTTGATTGAGTAAACTTAACCTGGAAACATTTATTAGCATTGAAAGTTTCCACATTTAACACCACGAGCATCCAGCGAACAGCGCAACCTGAGACATAGCCACCAGGACGAAGGACGAGTCGAACACAGCTCTGTGTTCGTCTCATTCATCCTCGTTCTAAGCGTGTTAAACCTGCGCTGTTCAATTTATAATGCTTCATAACCAACCAGCCCCCCAAAACGGCTCAACACTCACAGGCTATGCTCTTCAGGCCCTGCTGGAGAGCTTCTAAATCATGCTGGTTATGAATTTATGAAGCAATTGTTCATGTGAGATGGAATCAAACACTTTGTGCTAGCCTTGCATCGGTACGCAGCCTTTTTTATTCAGCGTCCACAAGCTCATGAAAAAGTTCAGCTAGCTGAGTGGTGCTGGACACGCCTTTGTGAAAAGCTTGCCGGTTTGGAAAAAAACACACTTTCTTATAAGTGCTTAATTATGGTTCTGTAAAGTATGTGTACAAATATTTGTGTATGGAACACAGTGAGACTGGCCTATAGTTAGTCACATAGGGTTACATCAGGATTAGTTTAGCAAGGTGAAAATTTGGGCTGATTGGTGCATGATCTTGTACTGCGCTGTTCCTGCCACTAGAACAGGATTAGTTTCTTTGGATTTTTGTTTCTGTGGCACCCGATATGAACTTTACCTTAGGGGATGCAGATACAGAAACTGTAGATTCTGTCAAATCTCTTTATGTCTTCTCCGGAGTCATTAGATTCAATATAACTGATCACTACCCGGTATTCTTGCTTATAGACAGCTCAAATGAAAGCGCACCGAAAAAATCAAATAGATGCTCCTTCGACAAAAACAGATTTATTGATTTGATAGCCAATGTTGACTGGACAGATGTGTGTCAAGAAAACTGCGCTAACGCTTCGTATAACATTTTTTTCGAAGAAATTAATCGATGCAGTTGACGCATGCACAACAGTAACGTCACTGGTAAAATGTTATTCTGCACCGTGAAATCCATGGATGACTAACAGAATACTACGCTCTATTAGAAAAAAAAGTAACCTTCACAACAAAGTGAAAGGCAACCGTTCAACCTCGCTTTAAAACAAAGATTCAAAATCTACTCAAAAACGCTATCTTCTCTAATTAAACATCATAAAAGGAGTTACTATGAAAACGAAATACTTAAAAATGGACACAACACTCATAAGAACTGGCAATTGATTAAGGAGTTTTTAAATCTCTCGGACCAAAACGGCAACATTACAGAAATTAATGATGGTACGCGAAGTTTAACTAACCCTACGGACATAGCAAATGCGTTTAACTCATTTTTTTCACAGCTTGTCAAAACGCCTACCGCTGAAATCACGCGACCCACTCGTTGTCCTTTCTCTTTCTATTTGCGTCCAACATCCCCAGATAAAGTTATAAACGTAATAACCAGCTTAAGAAATACCGGGTGTGGCTTAGATTCTATCCTTCCATCTAAAATTAAACTTGTTGCACACGAACTGTCGCCCGTTCTCACTAATGTTATCAATAAGATGTTTAAGTCTGGTGACTTTCTAGATCAACTTAAAAACGGCAAAGTTATTCCTATACATAAGAGAGGCGATAAATACAGTTTGGTTAATTATCGTCCGATAAATATTCTTCCATTTTTCAGTAAAGTAATCGAAAAGCTCGTTGTTAACCGTCTAATGAACTACCTTCTAAAATTCAGCCTTCTGATACCTCATCAATTTGGTTTTCGCCCTAACTATTCCACTGAGCTCGCACTGATACAATTTACTGACAAAATTAAACACTTCATTGATAACGCACTTTGGGCGGCAGCTGTATTCATTGATTTTACGAAGGCATTTGATACAATCAATCATCCCATACTCCTTTTAAAACTAGAAGCGCTGGGAATTTGTGGGCCCACTCTTAGTTTACTACGTAATTACCTCGCTAACAGAACTCAGTTTGTACAAATATCGAATACTTTATCCCAACCAATTACAACTAATCAAGGAGTTCCGCAAGGATCTGTTTTAGGCCCCCTTCTATTCTTAATTTACATTAATGATCTGCAAAAATGCCTCAATAACACTGACTGCATTCTGTATGCAGATGACACTACCATATTTTCTTCTAGCGATAACTTAAGTGACCTAACATCAAAAATTAATGCCGACCTTATAAATGTAATGAAATGGTGCCACAGCAATCTTTTACAAATAAACCCAATTAAAACAAAGCTAATGATATTTCACTCAGAACACAAACGACTTGTCAGCGTTCCAGATGTATACCTAAATAATCACATTATTCTCCCATCAAGTTCTGTAACATTTCTCGGTGTGACGCTTGATTCACATTTAAAATTTAACCTTCATACTAAATCTGTTAGCAAAAAAGTTGCACTCGGTATACGTATACTAATTAGAACGCGTTATTATTTCCAACAGCATATTCTTCGCTCACTTTATCTTGCATTCATTCATAGCCACCTCAATTACTGTTTATCATCGTGGGGTAACACGTACTATACCCATCTTTCTTCTTTGTGTCATCTTCAAAACCAATCTGTTAGAATAATGACATTCAGCTCATACACCGCATCCAGTGCTCCCATTTACCGCCGGCTCAATATCTTACCTCTCCTTTGTTCACTCCAACTGAAACTAGGTTTATTAATTTATCGCGCCCGTCACAATAGCACTACTCTCCCTATATTTACAGGTTCCTGTTTGTGTAACGTTAATAATACTAGATTCGCTGAACAACATAATCTTTTGCTTCCAAATGTCAAAACTAATTATGGCAAACAGTCCGCTTTATTTTCAGCAATCACTGTCTGGAACTCGCTACCCGCAACCATCAAATCATTCCGCACCGAAGCACAATTCCATAAAAACTTGAAAAACTATGTACTGCATAATTGCCTTCAATTGCCACGCCAGTGAAACCTGTTAGTATTGTGTACGACTTCTATTGCCTGAGTGCTTGTTCTATGTTCTCTTTTTGTGTTTGCAAAATGTGTTTTTAAAATTTAGCATGACTAAACTGTTATTTCAGATCTTACTTTTCATTGCACCTGTGTTTCGCTATGTAATTGCTATCGGTCATATATTTATCCTACTTCAAATATGCAATTAATTACAGGAGGTCCCCCTGACAGTTTCCACTTTGGGACCTCCTTCTGTAATAATCAATTTATGTACATCTCACCTATGCATCTTTTTCAATAAACTTTCAAACTTTCAAAATTTCAAACTTTCACAAAAACATGTATTGGCACAAGCATGCTAAACATGTGGCCAAGCAGATAGCAAAAGCTGCCGCGGACTTAACTAAATTTAAATCCTACTTGCCGCTGGCAGTTACACGTGTACAATGCACTCTTCCTTCCATATGTCAATTACTGCTTTCTGGTGTGGGATAAAACAACCCTTGTTACTTTAAATCGTATACATGTCCTGCAGAAAAGAGCGCTTCGTGGTATAGCAAACGCTGGTTAACGTGTACACAGAGCAGAACTCATTAAACACAACATTCTTTACATTCATAATATGTGGCTAGTCTACCTGGCAAAACGGTATAAACATGACTTACAAGATTTCCTCTGTACACTTGCAAGCTTTACCCCTGTAACAAAACGTTAAAATGCACGAAACAATGAAATCTGGAAAATTCCCTCTTCACGGTTAAAATTATCTGAACAAATGCTCCGTCATGCCCTCACCGCCCTACATGACCACCTTCACGATCAAGGAATAAACATCAGCACTATTAACAACAATATGTTGAAAACTTTCTTCGTAGCACAAGCCTGAGTAGATATTTTATTGTATTGGATGTATTCAACAGTGGCTTTCTACTGTATAAAGATGTGTGCTTTTGCCTGAAAGCTCCTCAAGTGGAAACTTCCACTTTTACTCCGAGCCCTCCTCTTTGTCTAGTTTCTCTTGAGGAAGAAATAAACACATTGATTCAGTGATCAATTTATTTATTTATTTAATTATTTATTTATTTATTTATTTATTTAGTGGCTTCATTATTTGAGTTAAGGCTATTCCTAATACCCTCAAATATAAGTGTTATCGCAATCATATCGTTTTGCACAGTGCAAGTGGTGCAGGGAACAGCATATAGCTTTTCCTTCTTCAGACAGTCTGATTTAAAATAATTATTGGAACAATCACCTTTGAAATCGTTTTCAGATATTTGAATGCCGATATGAAGAATACTTGGAATACCTATTCTCCTTACGTGTCTTTCTTATCTATAGCGCCAAAATGTTGAAGGCTTACTGTTTCCGGGTTTTAATAGCCCAGAGATATACACCTGTTTGGCAGTATTAACAGTGGAAGAATACAGGATGAGTGAAGCTCTTGCAGATTGCGATCAAGTTCACTTCAAGGATTCGTTTTATACAATTAAGGAGCAGACATTAGCTTTATCTTCCGTTTAACGTTCAGGTTTATGAACTTTTTGTTTGTCAGAGATATGCTTAAAGGCGTTTGCTTTTCTACGAGTAATAATCTCAATCTTTTAAAGGTATTTCATGAAAATCCAGCACCCTGAGATGATATTTTGAGCACAAGCCTGAAATGCCGCTTCCCATTTCATACTGATTTGATTATAAATCGCCCTGGAGCAGTGATAAACCTGTCGAGTTTCATGGCTAGCAAGGGCTAACTGCGGCACAGTGAGCGTCGGAGTTACAATTTTATGGTCACAAATACAAGGCGGGCGGGCTGCACAGCCACCATTGTCATCTATAGGGATAGTTATAACATCCCAGTCACGAAGTGTGTCAGGCAGGGGGGCAAGATATCTTCAGTAGTGCTTTCAGCGTGATTACAGGAACCAGAGAATTGGATCGGGAAGAGCTGGTGGAAAATTCTGACCAAGAATACCTTAACAAGCTCTGATTTGCTGATGACATTGCCTTGTCAAGTCATTAATGGAATGAACTGCGAAGCATGACTAAGGACCCATAGATGTGAAGAAATGTAACTGAAGTTCTGTAGTTTCGGAAGGGCACAAGAGCTCTTGATATATGCAGTTTAAATTTCTCGCTTTGCGCATTATGCAGTAAGCCTCTTTCAGTATCGCTAAATATAGCATGAAGTGGCCAACGCGTGTCAGTCACGTAGTTCTGTGAAGCTGGTGCTGTGCGCCTGTTGCCACTGCGTGGCTGCCTGGTAGCAACGCGTGTTTGCTGGCACCAGCTGCCATCTCAATTTTCAGATCATGAACCTACTCAGAAGTGTGCAAGTGGATAGTGGAATACTGTCAAACGATTCCTTGTGAGGATACCGTCAATAGGTTCTCTAAGGAGACTTGTGGGCGTCTGCGCCAAGTGCAGAGAGTAACAACAGCGATACTGAACACAACGACGTGTTTCCTTTCGACGCGCAAATGACATCCTCCTTTTGCTCCGACAGCCCTACAATGGAACCGTCTGCCACAACAGGCTGTGAATGTCCCCTCCGGTGATTTATTGAAACTAAAAACAGTGCACTTTTGCATCAGGCCTGCCTGTGATTATTTCTTCGTTCGTCCACAGCCATGCTTTGCGCGTTCCCTTTTATAGTTCACTTGCATTCCTTGTCCCAACAGTTTTTCGCCCTTGCCTCCTTACCTTAGTGTTGTGTTCATTCCACTGGTTTCATTGCGGTGTTTGTTGAGCTTCCTTTTTGATTCCTTGCTTCGTAGTAATTATTCCGTTGTGTTATATTTTTGCTTTTCTTACCCTTGTTTTTTTGTGACAAACTCCTGTATGAACCCGTATGGGCTTACAATATTTACAATAAATAAATAATACTACTCAGCGCATGTGTGCAGTTTTCTGCGTGCATTGAGCACCTTGCCTCTGCGGAATATGCACCTGCTGCCGGCAGTGTAGTAAAACAATTTTTTTTTCAGTGGACTATACACCTGTTGCGGACTGTATATCGAAAATTATAGTACTAAGTCTTATTAAAGAAGACAGCGCAAAAAAGGCGGCAGACGTAGAAAGAACAGATTCTAAAGCGCTGTTGTTTCTTCGTCCACTGTCATTTTGCGCTGTTTTTTCTAAGAGGCTGTACGAACTAGCTCAAATGTCGGTGTTACAGTACTTAGAATAGGCAGTAACCGCCGACCCGCACCACGACAATGAAAGAACTAGCACGATACAAAGTGGGTGGAGTACATATGGCAGGCACTCTGCGATCATGAATAGCAACTTACCAGTAACCTCAAAGAGAAAATATGCACCAGTTGTATCTTGCTGTAATCGCGGACAGCTTTTTGTGGCTATGCAGTGGAAGCTACAGACGCGCGCCGCCAGCTTAAACGCCTATCTCTCCCTCGTGAGAGCGTGGTAAGAGCGCGCTTGTGCAAGCCTCGCCCTCGTAGCTTCCACTGCATAGCCACAAAAAGCTGTCTGCGAGTATAGCGTTCTCCAGTGAGGCGGTAACTTGTAAACTAACGAAGAGGCTTTAATTGAAGTTGAGGACAGCCCAGCCAGCAGTGGAAAGAAAAACGACAGGCTTAACGGAAAGTGGCAAACAGGGAACTGATCGAGGGAGGAAGCAAACGGGCGTTAACTGCTTCCTTATCGCGGGACAAGACAGAATTTCAGAGTGGTGCGGGTAAAAAAATGATTCATCTATAAATTATTTGGTTTCAGTTATTACAGCACATCATGGCGTAGCTAACAGGACTATCTTTTACTCCTTCTGAGAAACAAATGAGAAATGTGTTAACTAAGGAAAAAAATGTTTGGAAAATTTTGAGGCTGGCAGAAAAATTCTCAAAAATATAAAATATATTCAGTCATAGAATAAGAGTTTAAAAGTGTAGAATGTTTCTTCATTCGTTACTACGTCGGAAAACGGTATTCAGTGTTGCATAACTGTTCACTTTGAACTTCCTGATAAGAAAAAAAAAACCGACTGCTCGCGTGGAGCGCTTTGGGCCACTCCGCACTACAGTGTCAAAGTCGACCCTGGACCATCTGGGACCAAACTAGATCCGCTGCACTGCCGGTAGCGTTGAATCGTCCAGAATATGCCTGCTACTTTCAGAAAGGCACGGAAGGCAACGAATGTCCTTGGCACTGACGAAAACAAAAGTTACAGACCGGCACTTGTCGATAGTCCGGTTTCGCAGGAGCCGTCATCTTTGTACGAACAAATATCAGAAAGACATTCCTCATCCTTTCGCCCAAGGTTATCGCTTGCGCATACATTGTCGAGTGTCTGGGGAAACGTGAGAACACCGCCGTTGTTGAGCAAGGTCGGCGCGAGGCGAAGACGCCACCTTAGACGCCATGCTCGCAGTGGTCGCTGCGTGTTGACAGGACTCCAGGGAAGCCTAAAGGTCCGCGCTCACAAAGATGACAAAAAAACCTTATTCGAACTGAAATTCAGTTTTTTGCAACATACCATACGGTGCAACTTGTCCAGAGGCGGCCTGGATTGCAGAGAATAAGCCTTTTGACGCCATCGGGCAAAGGGCACGATTCGAATAGGCTGGGGTAAGGACGTAGTTAACGACGTGCTAGTTCAAATCAAGAAGAAATTGGCGTTTGCAGGGCATGTAATGCGAACTGGAGGGTAATGGGGTGAATTCCGAGAAAAGGTAAACTTAGCAGGTGACGGGAGACAGTCACGTGAGTGGATGGTACTTTTCAGGGACAAGGTTGCCGCAGGTGGCACAGGGCAAGGTTGACAACAGAGATAAAGGAGAAGCCTTTGTCTTCTATTAGGAGTAGTTAGGCTGAAGATAATGATGACTACATAGCGGGGACAACATATATCCTGAACGCCGACTGCTGGCACGCAGCGCAGTCTCTCGTCGATTTACTCGTTAAAGCAACTAACTCAGTCGCTAAAAAGTAAAATCAAGCTGGCTAAAAACCATTTCAGTAGCACCACACAGAGCGAGTCTGTACAAAACTCTCCTAAACGTTTTGGAGATAAACAAGCTCGCAACGACCCAGTACAAAGGTAAAATATACTAAAGCAATATACTTAGAGATATATTTAATAAACGTTTTCAGTCAGTATTTAAGCCCCATAACGGGTCTACAAAGTTTTCCGTAGCAAGTGCACGAACGAGTGCACGATAGCCAAGTGCTCCAACAATGCGGGAAGCATGATTGCCTTCCATGTTATTAACATTCATGATGTAGCGGGCCATAGTGGTCCGGCCAAATAAGATGGTGACCTGCCCCAGCACGCCTGCCAAGCACGCACGACCAGATTCGATTTTTCGCGGCTGCACAGCGGAATGGCGGCGGTGCGTTGTCCCGTTCCCGACCGAATGAGCGGGTCCTGACAAATGCATTTGGGGAGACCCAACAACGACTTGTGTCGGTTCTTCTCCACAATGATAAATGCAATAAATGCGACGGACCATATGGAATTCCCAATAAATTTGTTAAACGGCGTGCCGAGAATTTCAAGTATATATCTTATCCTTTTTATCAATAGTCAATTCGCGAGTTCAGCACTCCTGCTGACGGGATTTGCAAAACAGGACGAAAGTTCATTTCATCTGATTACGTTGATTGCTACTTTTGTGTGTGCCGTACTTCATTGACGCTTGATCATGAAGGCTGCGAAATCGTTCTAAAGTAGGTACTCTCGTGACACTCATCAATGATGATGAATCAACATTTATTACGACCGAAATAAATCGGTGGTGCACGCAGGCACAAGACGGGGTGGTTCCCTATTTACGGGACCCATATGTCTCCAGCAGCTCCTGGCCCCTGTCCGTCAGTGCGAGCTGAATCGGTAGGGCGGGGCTGGGTAACAAGGTCTCCCATCGCTCAAGGGGTTGGGGATTGGGGGTGTTGGCGGGAAGGGGAGGAGGGGGGGTCTTGAGTTTTGAGCACCCTGCCAAGGCGTGCGGCAGGGTGCCCTTTTCTCGCTTGCAAAAAGGACAGAGCGTATCGTGTATCGCCTGTATCGTATCGTCTGTTGTTGCCTGGTGAGTTTGGGGTGCGGTTATGGCAGTCTGCACCTTTCCTCGCGGTACATCCGGGTAATGTCCCGAAAGCTGGTGACCGGGTGCGGTCGCTCTTCCGGCTCGTGCTCAGCCCGGATTGACATTTCTCGGGCATGGTAGTCGGCGATGATGCTGCCTGCTGCCTGTGAGTGAGCCGGGACCCACACGAGCTCTATGGCTCTACCCGGAGGCTTGCACTTGGTTAGAATGGCTCGGGCCGCGGAGGAGATTACCCCCCTGCGGAAGCTTCCGTAGGCTGCCTTTGAGTCGGTGACCATGGTGTCCAAGGTCGGCTGTGCGAGTGCAAGGGCCACGGCCGCTTCTTCGGAAATTGCGGGGTCTGTTGTCGGCAGCGATGCGCTAACGATCAGCCTATGTTTTGACATAACCACCACCGCTGCACGGTCACTGTGTTTTCGGAGCGAGGCGTCCGTGTAGAGGACCCTGGGGTTCTCTTCCAGCTTCCGGGCTATGGCTTTGGCCCACGCGGTGCGCCTCTCGTCGTCCTTTCCCGGCGTCATGTTCCGGGCAAGGGGTTTGGTCTGAATGGTCGTCTTCCAGTCCTCCGGAAGGGCCGCCTTGATGGGTACGGGCTCGATCTGCCATCCTATCTTGCGTAGGACGGCTCGTCCGTGTTCTGTGTGACTGAGCCGGATTCTATGATTAGAGAAGTAGGCTTCGATGAGCTCCTCCACCGTGTTGTGGGCGCCCATGTCTAGTAGTCTTTGCGTGGACGAGTATGTGGGCATGTCCAGTGCTTGCTTCGTTGCCTTACGAAGCATCGTGTTTAGGGTGTCTCTATTCGCCTTCGTCAGCTGGAGATACTGGACGGTGTAGGTAACCCGCGACACGACGAACGCGCGTTCCAGGCGCATGGCATTGTCCTCTTTAAGGCCTCGGTTTCTGTTAGATACCCTCCGAAGCATACTAAGTATCTGTTCGGTTGTAGTTTTGATCTTTGTGACGGTGGCGTCTGCCTTCCCGTTGCTATGAAGTAGTAGTCCAAGAATCCTAATCTGCTATGTTGGTTTGATGACCGTTCTTTCGATGGTGATGATCACGTTCGGCGGCAGCTCCTTCTTGGATTTCCCCGGTTGGATCATGAGCAGCTCTGATTTCTGGGGAGCGCAGCTCAGTCCGCACCACTTTGCGTACTCGTGCACGGTCGTTGCCGCCCGCTGCAAGGCTTCCTCCGTCCAGGCATCGGACCCGGCTCGGGTCGTCCACACAGTAATATCGTCGGCGTATAACGCGTGGTCCACGCCTTCGATTTGCTTGAGTAGATCGGGCAGGGGCAGGAGGGCCAGATTGAAGAGCAGGGGCGACAAGACCAACCCCTGAGTGGTGCCCCTATCGCCGAGTTCGACAGGGCCCGACTTCTCCTCCCCTATCCTGATGGTCGCCGTTCGGTTTGACAGAAAATCTTTTATGTAGCCGAATGTCTTTCGGTCACACCTGGTCTTGTTCAGACTCTGCAACACGCTCGCTTGGGAAACGTTGTCAAACGCTCCCTTCAGGTCGAGGGCGAGTATCCCGCGCGGCGCGTGCCTTGTTGCTGGCTTGAGGACCAGTTCGTGGAGTTGGATCAATACGTCTTGGGTGCTGAGATGTTGCCTGAAGCCGTACATCGTTTCCGGCATCTGATCTAACTTCGAGGTGCTTTCTGCAGCCGGCGAAGGACCATGCGCTCCATCACCACGCAGGACGTGAGGGAGATGGGCCGCATGTTGTCTATCGTGAGGGCCTTGCCGGGCTTTGGAATGAAGCGGACATCGGCGTCCTTCCATTCCTTCGGCAACCGTGAGCTCTCCCAGGCTTCGTTGATGTGCTCTAGGAGGTCGCGGGCCGCTGTACCACTCATGTTACCAAGAAGTTTTTAAGTTATGGCGTCCCTGCCGGGTGCACTTCCCTTGTTACTGTCATCTATCGCTGTCCACAGTTCCGTCATGGTAAACGGCCGGTCCAGCTCTTCATTGTCGGGTCTTTTATACTTCTCAGGCACCGGGCACTGGCCTTTCGCTGTCTTTAGGTACTTCGCCTTCAGGTCTCCAGGAGCCTGCGACCGTCTCCCTTGTACTGTGTTCAATACTTTGGTGAGGTTGCGATTGGTCGCAGTTTTGCTACTCAGCGGGTCGATCAGATGCCCCAAGAGACACCACGTCTTCCCCGTCGAGAGCTTGCCCTGCAGGCCATCGCAAGTCTTCACCCAATTTTCCCTACATAATTTGGCCGCATACTCGGCGATCTCTTTGTTCAAGACTACTATACGCTTGGCCAGCTTTCTGTTGTATCTCTGACGTTTCCACCGCCGCGCTAACGAGTGCCGGGCCGCCCACATGTGGGTCAGTCTGGCGTCCACGTACGGTGTCTGCGACATCGTTGCGATTTCTTGGGTAAATTTTTTGAGGGCCTTCTTCTGGTCCCTCGCCCATTCGGCGTAGGTCTGTTGTATTTCAGCTTGTACCGATTCTTCCTCGGACGCCTCTTCTTGTTCTTGGGTAAACTTTCTCATCTTGTCCCAATCCGTGATCCGCGCCGTCCCGCCGTGATCCGCGCCGTCGGGAGACTCGGATCGTGATGCCGACCACGCTGTGGTCAGACCCCAGGTCCACCTCTTCGCTTCTCCAGGAGACGTCCAGCGTGCCCTATAACCACGATAAGTCTGGCGTGGTGTCCCTCGCGACAATGTTGCCTCTTCTGGTGGTTACGTCCGGCTCGTTAAGGAGGGCCATCTCGTGATCCTCCATTGCTTGGGCCAGTGTTTTTCTACTCTTGGACTGGAATTGATAACCCCACGTTGTGTGAGCGGCATTAAAGTCGCCGAGAATCAGGAGCGGCCTGGTCCCCGCCAATCCTTTCGCCTGGCTCACGATGCGGTCAAATTCGTACTGTCGTTGGGACGGCCGGCAGTACGCGCTCATTACAAATAAATTGGCCGAGCTGCCAATTTCTCTCGCATGAATTTCGACCAGCGTGTGCTCGCATCCGCCCTGCGCTGTGACATGTTCAGTTGCCGCCACGTTTCTGCGGACGAGCGCCGCCGTTTCGTTCTCCATGGGGTCCGTGTAAGTTACGTACCCCGGGAGTCTTGGTTTCCCGTTTGTTTCCTGTAGGGCAATTACATCGGGCTTGTTTTCTTGCTCGTCAGTGTGTAACATTAGTTTCGCTTCTTTGTTGCAAATCCCGCGGCAGTTCCATCGATAAATTATGGTGGTGTCCCCCCGGTCTTCTTCTTGTGCTTCTCACTTGGCTTCTGCATCATCCTTTCCGAATGTCTTGAGTCGACTGCGCCTTTTCGCGATCGCGTCTTTGATTTTTTCGGCCCGCTTTTTTTTCAGGGACGCGAAGCGGTTCCTCACCGATGCTGAGGGTACTTTTTGCACCAGGCGCTTGCGCCTCACTGTGCCTCACACTCCTCAAAAATCTTAAACGGGATTGACAGTGCTTGGAAATAAACACTTGTGAGGGCGATCAATGGGGTTCATGCAACAATAATGGGTTAGCGTTAGT